>NW_026945693.1:22500-35000 GCF_034702125.1 Engraulis encrasicolus
ACACCCGGTCGATCTTCTGCTGCTTGTTGCAATGCTGCAGGTGGCCTTAATGTTTAATGATGAACTATGTAGTAGTGAAGTTTTTTTTGTCCCCCCCCCCCAGTTGCTAAACAATAGCAAAGTTGAAAGTTGTTCCAGTGCATCATTTGTCATTGTGCTTGAAAAATTCTGTAGCTCCTGGGAGAGGCATGGATTGGAATGATCTTGGGGCCATGAAACGGACATGGATGGAGGCTGCAGTGATGACCGAAGTGTGTGTGACGGCAGGTAAAATGTATTTTCTAGTTTTGTTTTGGAAAAGGGAGGTCACTCAGTGTTTCCAGCAGGAGATTGCTTAGGCGAGGTGGTAAGCCTTTGGACCCATTGCCTTAGTCTTCTCATGTCTTCTGACTCACCAGGGCCAGCCATGCCTCAATAGTTGGCGCGCTGGTCAGATCAAAGGGCTGTGTGTTCAAATCCTACCCTTACCGCCATCATCGTCCATGGCTGTGGTGGCCCTGAGCAAGGCGCTTAACCCCACATTGCGCCATGGCCTGTAACCAACACCCTTGTACCTAAATAACTAAGTCGCTTTGATGTCCTGATTAAGACTGGCTAAGTAATGTAACTGCTAAAGATGGAGCATACATTCATTTACTTATAGATCAGATCAGTGGTGATTGTATTTTTAAATTAAACTAATGATGTTTTGGTGGGATTTTCTGATGTCACAGCATGCGCCTAGCCGCAGCAGGCAGCACGAGACGTCATTGGGCAGCAGTGAGCAGCAGCGCAGCAAGTTGTGCCTGGTCGCAGCAAGTCGCGCCTGGTCGCAGCATTTGGCATCCTGAGAAGGTGAGTATTGTTTACAATTGCAAGGAGGTTGCCCGTGCAATGAATTAAGCTTTTGCGTGTTCAAAACGAAGGTTTGATGGGGATGAAGCTCATTGGTGCGTGTGTCGCTTTCAAATTGCATAGCGAAAGCCAGTCTAAAGTAAGTCGGAATAGCCAATGTAGGCGGTATCAGATCAGTCCGTTTGTAATGTAACACAGTTCTTACAGGTTATCTTGGACACTGGTAATATTGTTTGTCCATAACGGGGTGAAAAGCCCGCAGTGCTGAGGGCTGCTGGGCCTCAAGGGAGAAGCGCCAGGCGGTCACCGTCACACGGCCGGGAGCGGTTGCAGCTGGAGTTTTTCCCATGGCCTTCGCATGAAGCCTTGGCATGAAGATCGACCACGTGCCGACGGCCTGAAGATGTGGTTAACATTTCCTTTTGTAAGAATTACAGGTCTGGGCATTAGCCAATGAAGGTGGGGACAGATGGCCTTATTGACTGTGGTCCTGGCTAGATAGGAGATGAGCATATGTGACTGAGGCTAACTGGCAGAGTTGGCGTGGAACGTTAGTAAACCTCCCTCCCAAAAGCCTCATACAGTGTCGATGCCGTTGGGCTGGGGGACTGATCCTTTAGTCCAGCGGTTCGATTCCCGAGGGGGAGGAACAGATGCAAGATGACCTCCGTCACACACACATGGGGACAATCACACTAATTTAATACTTTTCATATTAGGGGCCAAGCTGATGACACTGCCTGGTGGAGAGGGGCTGAGTCTGTAAGATCACTGAATGTTTTTTTTGTTGTCTTATTATTCACCAGAAGGCCAAACGTGGTGCTGTGTTGGGCAGGGGAGCATGGAGCCTCTCGGAGGTGTGTGTGTGTGTGTGTGTGTGTGTGTGTGTGTGTGTGTGCGCGCGCGTGTGTGCATGCATGCACGACCTTATGCACTTTTCTCTTGGACCGGGGACTTCTGGTGTGTGTGTGTGTGTGTGTGTGTGTGTGTGTGTGTGTGTGTGTGTGTGTGTGTGTGTTTGCGCACTGCCATCCCACTATGCTGAAAGAAGACTGGGCCTTTGGTGTGGATGGTTGTTTGCCCATGTTTTTCGTTGTGGCATGTGTGGATGATGACTGATACCCAACAGGTAACGGATGACAGACACAGGACTGACGTGAAGACCTGAGGATATGCGTGACGAGATGGACCCGGCTGAGTCAAGCTGCACACACGGATACAATTGATAAGGTATGAAAATTGTTCTGTAAAACTATGTCTAGAGTAGACACCAAGATGATCGTGCTCCAGAGCTCTGCAACATGCGTTATCTGCTCTATGCCGCTGACTGTAATGTATTTGGCAAATGTACTGCATTGGATATTGGAAATGGACCATTTCCAATATCCAAAGTCCAGAGTCTCTACGACTCTTCTTCAAAAAAAAAACACATGCAGGGTTTTCAGCCAACACAAATGGTGGGTGGATTGAAAATCCATCATTAAAGGGACACTGTGTGAGATTTTTAGTTGTTTATTTCCAGAATTCATGCTGCCCATTCACTAATGTTACCTTTTTCATGAATACTTACCACAAGCATCAAATTCTAAGTTTTCATTATGACTGTAAAAATTGCACTTTTCATACATGAAAAGGGGGATCTTCTCCATGGTCCGCCATTTTGAATTTCCAAAAATAGCCATTTTTAGCTGCAAAAATGACTGTACTTGGCAGTGGCGGCGCCAGAAATAATTTGTTGCAGTTGCTTAGCAGTTGCTGTGTGAATTCAAGAGGTTGCTGGTCAAAAAAAAAAAAAAAACCTTGATCAAAACACCTATATTTAGCAGAGGCACTTTTCGGGAAGGGGTGGGGTGGTTACGGTCCTGTACGAGTCAAGTTTACAGTACAGTAACAACAACACAGACTGAAGCATTCAGTGCGAAGTCATTTGACACAGACCCGTAGCCAGAACTGTTTCTTAAGGCGGGCATATGAAATCCAAGGGCGGGCACCACTTATTATTATCTTAATTTTGCTTATTTGACCATTTGCGCAGCCCAAATCCCTCACAATAATCATTACATTAAACATGACAGGACAGCGTGCGCTCTCACACATGCACAGATTGCGCGCGCGCGCGCGCACACACACACAGGCGCGCGAGCCGAAATAAATTAGACACAGAATCTCGAACTCAACAACAACAAAAACACCACGACTGACAGCGGCGATTCTAGGGCAAGTTGGGAGCGAATATTTTAAAGAATTAGGCCTATCATTTGCAACAAATCGCCACTATAGTAGTTTATCGTCTTAAGCTAGCTGTTATTCACCATCGGCTTGGGGGCCCTAAGCGGCTAGGCCTACCTCTCTAGCCTGGTGATAAGATGCACCTCTGACGACAGGTGCAATTCAAAGCAAAGCAACCAACAGAGGAGTAGTTAGCTGCCTTTTGCCAAATGCCAACACAGACAAAGCACACACCGCCACCAACAACAACTGCATGTGCACATGACATAGGCCTATTAGATGACGAGCAGCAAGCATCTCAAACTGAATAGAAAACAAAACGCCACGGCGCGGCGGCCGGGTGTATTTCAAAGCAACCAACAGAGGCATAGTACAATATTGCAATTGCCATCACACACATACACATGCATGCGCGCGCGCACACACACACACACACACACACACACACACACACACACACACACACACACACACACACACACACACACACACAATGTGACTTACTATGAGTAGAGTGGCAGCGCTGTCTTTTGTCAATCATGTGTCGGCGTTTCTCCAGGCTAAACTTCCACATCTCGCCTCCTGTTAGCATCCAGAACTAGACAGCAATATCGCCACTAACGCAGATGAGACTCGCCACTAAAACGCCAGCATATCTAGAGCTATATGGCTCAGCTGACATGTCATCTCTGCGATCCAACTGTTCTGCGCTTTTCTGAATCTCGCCATAGCCTATCGCTTCAAGTTACTGAATGTTCCTTGAAAGTTGCATGCTTGCCTTTCCCAGTTTCGATAGCATGTTTCTGAAATCACTTCAGAGAGATTGAAAAGATTGTGTCTAATGATACAGAATGCATCCTCTGCAAGGAATATCCTCTGCAATGGAATAACTTACTCGAGCCAATCCCAGTTCCCAGATAGAGGGAAATGAACGTCTTTTCAAACCAAAATATCTCACGAGGTATTCTTTCAACAAAACCTGATTGGTTTTATCAGTGCCGAAGTCATTCACAGATCCATCAGTAGGGATAGCCACCGTTGTTGGCCTGCTACGTGCTACGAGCCTGCTACGTGCTACGAGCTACCGCTCCCTAGACGCTGCCGGTCCGGCTGTCATGGTCAGGATTCACGAAGATAATCCAGGCTTTTCTAACATGTCATGTCGTGGGTTATTCAAAGCTACCGATGTTGGAATTTTAAAACAGTTAATAGGCCTATCTGTTCTGTCACTTTAGCAGAATGTGCGCATGCCCAACACTCGGGAACTGGGCACGGTGAGGGGGAGGGGAGGATAGTTCCAGGCTGCTGTAAGTGTAACTCGAGTTGAAACGACAGACCAGACCACTGCCCTGAAATATTGACGTTTCTCATTTCTAGATAAGGCTATGCATGCACATAATCTGATTCATATGACACGAATGTGAATGTCGAATGTCATTCGGCCAAAGGTTTAGTTGAACATACTCATTCAATACTATTTTACGGAAAATTGCATTATATTTTATATATTTTTGACGAAAAGTCAGGGGTTGCTCAGCAGTTGCTGATTAATTTCGAGGGGTTTCCATAGCAACCCTAAGCAACCCCGTGGCGCCGCCCCTGGTACTTGGACCATACTAGAAAATATTTGTTTAATACTTAGTAAACTTTCATGTAAAGATCAAATTTGGCAATAGGCAGCCCAATTTCAATAAGCAGCAAAGTTGCAGTACCTTTTTTGACCATTTCCTGCACAGTGTCCCTTTAAATCCAACATTAGCCAAGTTCTTGGAATACCCCCCAGGTTGATCTTTTGCAACTTGCATGGCTGTGTTGTTGCTATGCTGCATTTTGGCCTTGAAGTGATACTGTCCCATTTTTGGAAATAAGCTCATTTTACACCTCTCATTGAGTTAAATGATTGGGTTTTACCTTTCTCCTGTACTTCCTGCCGTTGTCTCAGTACGACAGTACAAAGTTTACCCTAAAGCTGGCGGCTAGCTGGTCACATAGGACTCGATGTTAACTGCTAGCTTGGGGGTAAAATTTGTACTGCCATACCCAGAGAACGGTTGAAAATACAGGAGAAGGGTGAAACCCAATCATTTAACTCAAGGTAAGGTGTACAGCTTATTTCCAAATAATGAGCTTATTTCCAAAAATGGGACAGGAGTTAAAGTCTTTGTGATTAACTGCGTAGTAGTGGAGGTCTTATCAGTTGCTTAGCAGCAATTAAAGTTGTAAACATTTCACCCTCATCATTTGTTTATTGTGTTTGAAAAATCCTCTAGCTCTTGAGGAAGGCCTGGAATAACCTTGGAGGTGGCAGAGATGACTGGAGAGCTCAGAGTGTCGGGTAAAACGTAAGTCTCTGCTTCTTGGTGCACTCCACAGTCCACAGTCCAGGACGGCCGACAATAGAAAGCAAACTGGTCCACTTCAGACTCGTGATGAACATTGCCGTAGTCGTCTAATATTCAAAGGCTTCAGTTGAGGCTATGTTTACCTGTCTACCTTTGCCCCGGCACCTCTGTCTTTGTACAATTTTAAAACTGAGTGCTTATCTGGTCCCTATTATTATTGTTATTATTATTATTATTATTATTATTATTATTATTATTATTGTTATTATGGGATTATTATTCTTGTTAAAAAGTGTTTCACAATGCACTGATATTGATTGGCCATGTCACTGGGTCACTTGACCTGGAATCCATTTTAAAAGCACCTTTGTAAGAAGTAACAAAGTTTGCCCTGATGAATACTGGCAGCGTTATCCCTTAAAATAAAGAATTTGAATCCTTTTTTCACTAACATCAGTGTGCCTCTGATCATTGAGGCTACCGCCTTCAAGAAGGAGCCTACTGCTTGGGCCTTCACATTTTGGGGATACTCACAACCTAAATACTGAGGGAAAGAACATGTTTCTTTGTATTTTGTGTAGTCATATCAATATGGTTTGACTGACGAAGAGGTGATGACGTCCGTTGTTATGCTTTAAACGCAATGCAACAACAAACATTTCAGTGGCCCCGTCTTCTCTGGCCGAGGCGTTCTGAAGTGAACCAACTTGCTTTCTATTGTACTTTTACTAGTCGCTCTCTCACGGAACGTTCGCTAAACGTTCCCGCGGTTTTAACTGCCAATGAGAAGTACCGAACTCTGCATTCCAATTGGTTACTCGCCTCGCTCAGAGTTAAAATAGGGTCTTAAACACTTTGGATTTTCCTTTGCCTTAAGACATGTAAAAGTTTTTATCTTTTACCTGACATGTTTCGACGGTGTCACTTTCACTTCTTCATCAGAGGGTCACTGTGATGTTGATGAGTGACGTGCTTTAAAATCAGCTGATGATATTGTGGAGGTGTGACCTCCCTTCCAATAATGACACGTTGGTCACACCTCCTGCTGTTAGAGTTGTCCTCTTAGGATGGTGGTCCAGGTGTGAGAGAGCATATATGCCCTCTCATCCCTCAGGAGTCTATGGAGATCAGAAAGCTCAACCCAAGTATCATGAACAGGGATGAGGGGGTATATATGCTCTCTCACACCTGGACCACCATCCTACCGAGCCATCGCGGGAACGAAATTTTCGCTAAGCAGCGGCGCAGTAAGGTAAGAGCTACTGCTCTGGCATGGGACCTCCTCCATGCTACCCTGATTGGCATTCATCTATCTGACGTAAATTGCGGGTGTAGTCCACATGGCTGTGAGACAGTTCACTGGCTGCTGTGTTTTTATGTCTTGAGAAGTCACGTTAGAAAAAAAACTGTCCATCTTGTTTGTCAAGCATTCAACCCCACCTTTATTAGACCAAGCAAATCTCTTTGCGATCAAGCAAGTTCCTGCTCAGTTGCGTCCGAGCCTAATGTTTTCATTTCCGCCCACATTGCATCGCTTGTACAGTACTCGCCTGCTCGTCTCGCTGTGACACGTCGCTGCTAGTTACTCGCTCAGCAATGTGTGTGAACGAGGCTTTAAGCAAGGCATTTTGTGTGATCTCTTTGCACGTCTTGCCATGCTTTGACACTAACATGTATTAAAGTGAACATTTTCTCTTCATGTGTAACGCAGAAACATCATCTCCAGCCTCTATGCATCGAAAGATAAGGGAGGAAAAGGCCATCTTGCTCTCAGCTGTGGAAAAGTGTAACAACAAGAAGAATGATTGACAGCATCCTGAAACATGGGTGTAAGTACCGGTACACAATTCGCCTTTGGCTAAGCTCGGCCCCCTTGTGTTACAGTCGCTAGGTCGGACAGATGAGCTTTCTTTCTTTCTTTCTTTCTGTGCTGCGATGTCAACATGGTTTGTGACTGTAAATCGCAGCAGTTGTTCACCCCCTAATAAATAAGTATTTATTTCCTTAATTGTCTTGCATCACAGTTGTTAAACTGTTTTGGGCTCTCTCACCTTCTCACCTGGATTATCGATAGGCGTGCTGTAGCTGGCACCATGGTCAGCTAACTCGTATCTGTGAGCCCTTGCTGAAACTGCTAGACAAAATCACCCGACGTGACTGCTGTAGTCATCCTCAAAGCTACCACCACCTCTCTAGAAAATCTGTGCAACCACATCAGTTAACGTTTGGCGTTTATATCTTCAGTAGCCTAACAAAATAACGTCCATCAGCTGCTAGACAAAACGATCCTGACGTGACTGATGGTTAACTTTGCTAGCTGTTTTCTTCATTAAATAGACAATAAAACCAAAATCCTACCTTGACACGGGTTTGTGTTTTGCGGGGAAACTAGCACCTTTGTCACAGATGCCCCAGACACAATTTCCAATCATATTTTAATAATAATATGACCGTAATATCTTGCTAAACCCGACTTGAAAACATGCGATTTCTGCATCGAGTGTCAAACTGTCCGACTTCTGTCCGGCCTCGTCCTTTTGCCGTGCTGCGATACAACATTTTAGGGCGGGCCTTAGCCTAAGGTGGGAATTCTGTTCACTCTGTGAAGCGGTAGTATTGATACAAAATCTGTTGTTTCTATGATCATTTTTTTAGATGTGTTAAAGGGGCACTGTCGAACTGAGTGCCGGACAATCGGTACCTAGCACGGCATAGAGCCTTGTTATTATTAATCTGTGAGTCTTTGAGGCCAAGGTTCACGTTAGCCGGCTGTGGCCGGACATTGGCCGTTTCGCATGCATGAATGACTGGCAAAGTAAAATGTGACCTGACAAAATGTCCGACAAAAATGACTACAATTAATCAGTAAATATTACTAGCTCATTTTAAACATTGAATGTGACAAAACACCAGTAATATGAAATTGAACAAAGCTGAAAATAATTGTGAAAAGCCTAAATGAACGTGTCATAAACAGCACGCTATAGTGTTGCTTGCGCTCTCATCCCCACGTCATTGTCCCCAGTGAGGTTATATGCTTCCCAATCACTTGACTCACGCTGGCTGCTGTCGAGGAACTATTCTGCTTTTTGTTGCCCATTTTACCAATATATCAGTGAACACAACAAAGGGCGTTGCATTTGCAAAACCGTTTCATGCCCAGTTGCAAAGTCAACTGTTTGGGACACAATGCGATGGCATGCGCAGCATTTCAGCATCCAATTACTTTCACTTTACCTCTGCTGAAAAACGGTGGTGGATTGCCAAGTAGGCAACAGTAGAGGGTCAAATCATAAACATTTCAGAGAAAGATGTGCTCACGAGAAGTCCCAGCGAAAGAGCATGCAGGGCTTTAAAACTTTTTTTCATCTCTGGCCAAAATGGATGTAACTCACACGCCCACATAGAGCGTCGTACGCAACGTGTCGATTCCATTACCTTTGAGAGCGCAGGAAGGAACACATTGCAATACAGTTCAAATTTCAGTTGTGTCGTTTCTGTTACTGCACTACCATTACAGTCATCTCCTCGTTACCCAATTTGAGTAGGGAAATCCTCTTTGGTTTGCGGACAAAACACAATGTTTTCAGTCTAACTTCGGCTAGATATGCACGCTGCACGTTGGGTGGCTGTTTTTTTTTTCCCAGTTCGAGCTCTCTGGTCTCTGAAAGAGAGCGCGCGTTTGCTCCCCGTGCATACAAGCAGGGCTCTAAATTAACACCAGCCAACTGGCCAAATGCTAGTGAAATTTAAGTTTTGCTAGAAAAGACCAATTTACTAGCCACTTTGACCCATTAAGGAGTGTGTGTGGTTGGCTATATGAGGGAAGGTCCGTTGGATATTCCATATGTCCGGTATTCTGCAATACAGCCGGCCACTTGTCTGGCCAGCGAGAATTCTAGCGTGAACACTGCTTGAGGCAACGTTGTAGTTGGGATATTCAACATGTCAACAAATGTTTTTGAAATTTAGCTGCTTGGCTCAGGACCTCGTGTCGTGGTCTGTTGTGGTTCTGACATGTTTCCTCTCATTTTATGTTTCTCAGGGTGTGCTACGTATCCATGTTTTCTGGAAACACTGTACATGGTGAGCACTCCTACATTCATTGTCAGTATAATAACAGAAAGTAAATTTCAGTGACAGATTTTTCCACATGCTGCTACTGTTTAATGATTTTTTGTTTGTTTGTTTGTTTGTTTGTTTGTTTGTTTTCTCCCTTGCAGTGGTAGAAGATGGCTGTCGTCGTGGGTGCTGAACAAAAATAAAATCCACTATGCTTTGTTTTTAGTTTGCCGCTTCATGGTTAACTATTTTACTCTTTAAAAAAATAAAGCAACACAGACACCCCATGGCGTGGGTCCTTTTATTACATCACACAATGCATGTATGCGGTGTACAAAGTCTGGTGGCTTTAGGTGATAGCTGCCTTGCTACCCTTGCTTGTGCTTTTTCAGCAGAGAGAAAGTGAACTGAAATTTAGTCCTCAGATCACAGCACTCCATTCCACTTGTTTTGTCACCCAGACGGTGGGTTCTTTCGTGATGATGCAGTGGTGCTTGTGCTATGCAGCGTGCATGTGCACTGATTACCAGAATGCATCAAACTGGCAAAATGTGCATGCCCGCTGCAGAGCAAAAGCATCACTCCTTCATCACCAACAAACTCGGTACGAACAAACTTTCTCCCTCTGACATCACCTCAGGCCAATTCAGACTAGGAGTGTATTCTAACATGCAGACTTCCATCCTCCACTTGTGCTTGTGGCCTCGTGTTTTGCTGACGCCCTGTCTCCGTAGAGAAAACAAGGCTTTCCTGCCGTCAGCGTAGCCACAACATTTTTTTTTGGGGGGGGGACTGTTCTTCATTCACCATCCCAATTCCAAACGATGAAATTACATTAGAATTGTGCATTTTGCAAGACATTGAATACATTTTCTGTCGTCTTTGACTTCATCATACGTAAGGTCACAAGCGGGCAAGTGAGCAAGGAAGTCTGCATATTGGAATGCTCCCCATGGTACATGTTACATTCATACTGTGGCCTTTAACGCATTAGTGAAGAGGAAATGGAAGGTTCATGGCACATTGAATCGACAACCATAGGAGAATGCTTTGAATCTGAACAGTGGAGGAGATATGTATGACTGATAACTTGTGTGTTTACCACTGTGTTGTAATTGAATTAAGATATTACTTCAGTAATATACAGTATATTGGGGACAGCTTGTAAACAATGTAGCGCTGTTTTAGTGAATTAAGGGGTGGGGGTTCTTTTAAAAAAAAAAGAAAAAGCTGAAGAGGTGGAGACGACGATGAGGATGATGACATCGGGGGCGATGGAAGCTTGGAGAAGGCACCACTGGTGTGGTATCAAACTGGTATGCTGGGGCCCCTCTGAAGTCCTCCCAGGTCCTGCGTCAACACTCCAAGAAATAAGAAAAAGTCTTGTGATGAAGCCAAGTTCCAAATGTGTCCAGTTTCAGATATGAATAGTCTCTCTCTCTCTCTCTCTCTCTCTCTCTCTCTCTCTCTCTCTCTCTCTCTCTCTCTCTCTCTCTGAGATTCAATGTTAGTTTAGTTATGCTACTTGTCTTTGCCTTTGTAAGGCAGGCATCATGTGAACTGACGCGCGCTGGATGATAAGCGCCACCTTATGTAAAGCAACAGAATACCTGATGGGTGGTTTAGGCCTACTGCAAGCTGTTGGATCAATCATTTTCATAATGCTACACATCATTGACTTGCTATACCGTATGTTGTGCCTGTCTGTAAATAAAGTATGTGTAAACAAGCATTGTCACTTTGTTATGTAGTAGGCGACAAGTCAATGAAAGAACACGCTGGTTCGACATAACACAAGTGAAGCTAATCATTTCTGGATAGCCTACATAGCAAACTAAGATCGAACTTGCAAGATAATAAAATGAAGAGGTGAATTACATATGGGATCATTTTTTTTTTTACCAGCACTGGTAGTCCTTTTCCGATGCCTTCAGAATGCGTACACAATGAATGTGTTCTTTTTTCCCCCAATACGTACTGATTCATTACGCATTTTGAATGCGTAACAAAAGAAACGCGTTTTCTTTTTTCCTATGCGTACTGTTTCATTACGCATTTTGAATGCGTAGTATAGCAAACGTTTTCTCTCTCTTTCCCATGCGTACTGCTTATTTACGCATTTTGAATGCGTAGTATAGCAAACGTTTTCTCTCTCTTTCCCATGCGTACTGCTTATTTACGCATTTTGAATGCACGCGTATAACAATATGCAACATGTTCAGTCCTTCAAGGGAGTTGAAATAACATTTCAGTTCTTTCTTGAAAGTGGGATGGTTTTCTTCCTCCTTCCTTGCATTTGGTAACTTACTCTCCCATGGCTATAAACAAATTCAAGATAAAATATGGTTCACATAGATCCTCTCTCAAAGAAAGCGCTTGTATACAGGCGTTGTAATTCGTCATCAGGCTTAGGAAATGGTTACCGTAATTGCATCAACATCACAAGGAAATGTTTCTTCTCTATTTATTTTACACGACATAACCCCTGGCAGACTGTTTCGACTTTAACATACAGGTGTATGTGATATTTTTCTACAACAACAACAATAATTAATAATAACAAGTTCGTATGTTTTGTACTATCTCTCGAAAATGTACACTTTTTTTTTTTTAAATGTTTGTTTGCCTTGACAACGGTTGCTATGACCATAGAGTTAACACAAGTGCAATCTGCAGCACCACCACCACTACCGTCTGACCATGGGTTTAAACGTACTAAGAGCATATACCACCCAAATGATGGGTGCAATGAAGCACACATTAATCTCATATTGTGTTTTAATCTATCCCAAAGTCACAATGCCTCTTTTACGAAGGATTACAGAAGAAACGGCCCTGTGCTAAATGCGTAACTCCTGGTACGTTCTAACCAACCAATAAGGAGGCGCTTTGGCTTTTCCGAGCATTCCCGAGTCATTGAGAGTTGATGATGCAGTGCTTTCGGTCCACCGTAAGGGGGTGCTCCGAATGCGTAATGTTCTTTTACGCATCGGCATGCTTAACAAATAGTCACATATATTACGCATTTGGGAT
>NW_026945693.1:37500-38779 GCF_034702125.1 Engraulis encrasicolus
GCAATACATGCTGTAAATCCAGGTCCACTATATCACTTTATCATATTTCAAACTTTAGCATGACATTCAAGCACGAAAAACCAACATCTCTGTACTCAGGCAATAAGTAATGAATTCAAGGCTTAAGTGGCCCTTTCAGTTTTGATGTGGGGATGCCTAATTGCCTAATTAAACGGTTAGATGGCATCTCTAATTGGATAATGAGGGAAGGAAGATACCTTTAGTTCTCCTCATTAATTAACACCCACATTTCATCAGACATAGTGTATTTAAAGTTTTAACATTTAAAGTTCAATCCGTGGTTGTTTAGCACGTTTCCTTAGAGGATGTATGACCATGTCGCACATATGTTCAGTAGGTATTTAAATGATCATGTTTCAGTCTGTGTGCGCCTATATGGGCATTTCTGCGACCATGCCACAATGCTTTATTATTTCAGCTGACATATGGTATGTTGGGATACAGTAGGTATGTGCGTATATAAGGATTGGATGCATAGACACAGTTGACTACAGGAATGCACGCATTGCATTACATTAGATTACATTAGAGCAGATTACATTTAGCAGACACATTTACATTCAAGAGTACAGAGTGTGGGGTCAATACAGAGTACATCAGTATACAAGTAATGTTTAACAGATAGAGAGCAGAAACATGTAAATTGTTAAGAACACATTAAGTGTGGTGCCATGTTTGTTCCCTGGATTAGAGAGGAGTAGAGTTAGTTTAGCTATGCAAGGAAGCTGACCCTGCTCTTGTAGCAACTGGTAGCTTATTCCACCATTGAGGGACAATGACAGAAAAGCGCTTGGACTGGGATCACCTTGTGTGAGTAGAGGGCAAGGCTAGACACTGGATAGAGGGATACATGCATAGGATACTAGGACATAGTCTTGGGATATAGTACAAGAATACACACATAGAGTGCAAGGATAGACACTTGGGATGAATGGGTGCATTGCACACCGAATGATGATTATGGCATGCAGTGGAATTGTTCTGAGGGTATTAATGCACATGTGTATGCTCTGTACTGTCATACAGCATTCAGTGCTCAGTCAGTCATTATTATATGAAACCTGTTGGCAAATTTTAATGTTCAAGTATGAACTAGCTACATTTAATTAAAAGCTTTTTAATGAAGACGAAGAGTGCCTTGGATTTCATCATACATCTCTAAGTTACGTCTAACCAAAGAGCACCTTCGCACTACAAAACAGAACGCCGAAGCCCTCTGACCTACGCCTTTGTTTAATGCAGTCATTATTATATCTAC
>NW_026945694.1:0-38649 GCF_034702125.1 Engraulis encrasicolus
TGCGGGTACACTTCCCTGACGGCAGACCAACACAGGAACACCCATATCCCATAATATGGGATATGAATATAGTGTAAGTTTACATGTATATAGGGTCATTTCACGTGAAATCAGACACTTTGGGACCCGACCGACCCGGATTTCAATCATACTTGGTGTGCCTTTTTAGTAGAAAGGTAGCACCCCAGAACTCACGCATTGGTTTGAATCTGACACTAATATTAAGGGAGAAACAGACTAGGAAAGGTTCACATGTGAGGGTAGGACACTATGCATTCAGCCTTGAATATATCAGTCAGTGTTAGTCACAAAAAGATGCCTGTGGTGTTATTTGAAAGCTCTTTTCTGGCTCTACATATTACACAATCAGCTTGGAATACAACAACTCTCAGAATATGAATTATGATCAATTGAAAAATTAAAAATTGAATATCTAAAAAAAACTATATTTTAAAATGGCCAGTTCCTTGTCCAAACGTAGCCGGCAATGTCATTAGCAACACCTCAAATGCTGGTGTTCGGTTTTTTATTCATTTCAGAGAGAATTTGACTCACAAATATGGCATCATACAGACCACTTACTAATAATATGGTAATACCATAGTAGCATCACATGACAAAACAAAAACAAAACAAAAATGGTCAGTTTCCATGGTCCCAGGTTTCAGAAACTAAGACAGATGTCCATTTATACACACCAAATGATGATATGTGAATGTTTGAACATTCCTTCTCTGTGTACCTGTGTCATCTTCCCTTCATCAGGATGTGCTTCTGGTAGTGGAACCTGTAACTGCAACGGGACGTACTTATACATTATCTACAAAAGACACAGCTGCTGCTTCAAATGCACTGGTAGAGTACAAAATGAGAGTGTAGCCATTGATTATCTCTTTAAAGTATGGTAAAGGGAAGATGACACAGGTACACAGAGAAGGAATGTTCAAACATTCACATATCATTTGGTGTGTATAAATGGACATCTGCCTTAGTTTCTGAAACCTGGGACCATGGAAACTGACCATTTTTGTTTTGTTTTTGTTTTGTCATGTGGTGCTACTATGGTATTACCATATTATTAGTAAGTGGTCTGTATGATGCCATATTTGTGAGTCAAATTCTCTCTGAAATGAATAATGAATAAATGAACCGAACACCAGCATTTGAGGTGTTGCTAATGACATTGCCGGCTACGTTTGGACAAGGAACTGGCCATTTTAAAATATAGTTTTTTTAGATATTAAATTTTTAATTTTTCAATTGATCATAATTCATATTCTGAGAGTTGTTGTATTCCAAGCTGATTGTGTAATATGTAGAGTCAGAAAAGAGCTTTCAAATAACACCACAGGCATCTTTTTGTGACTAACACTGACTGATATATTCAAGGCTGAATGTATAGTGTCCTACCCTCACATGTGAACCTTTCCTAGTCTGTTTCTCCCTTAATATTAGTGTCAGATTCAAACCAATGCAGTTCTGGGGTGCTACCTTGCTACTAAAAAGGCACACCAAGTATGATTGAAATCCGGATCGGTCGGGTCCCAAAGCGTCTGATTTCACGTGAAATGACCCTATAACAAATAACTTAAGTGCTTTTTTCTTAAAGTGCCCATGGCATGAAATTTTGACCTTATGATGTTTTGGGGCCTTAAAATCAGTTACTCTGACCTCCTGAAGTCATCCCAGTGGTTTGCAATGTGTTACTGTGTACACAGAGCTGTGCTGGAGGTTCCTCCCAGTTTGTAAACAAACTCTGACACAGCATCCAATTGACGCAAAGCTCGTGTGTGCCCGAGATGACGTCCTGCCCTCGTTCGCTCTCAACTCGTCCACGCCCTCTCTCCACCCACTAGCCCGCCCATTCATTTGAAAACTCTATAAATACCAGCAGAACGTACGGTTCAATGTCTGAGGGAACATTTTCCGGACTAATGCTTTCACAATCTGGGACAATACAGAGCAAGTTATGGCCAACACCTGACGCTGAAGTCTGGATCAATACCACCAAGCCTCCTGAACAAGTAAGTCATGAAAAGCTTCCAGTCTGTATTACAGTGTCATGGCTAACTAGCCTGCAGTATTAGCTGTGGAGTGGGGAAAACCATACATTAGCCATGAAAGCTACACTGTACCAAAAGCAATAGCCATACTCTGTCTTGTTTTTCTTGGGAAATCGACTGTAAAATATAACCATGGTCTTTTGAACTTACATGTACATCAAGCATGAGCACAATTAACTAAATGGTTTCGATGGAAATGAAACCTTGACGACCGGGCTAGCGGCTATGTTAGCCCACCTGCAGTCAAATAACACAGGCATCCAGCTAGCTAGCTAACAAGGAATGTGATGTTGGCAATTATTCTATTACACGCCAATTTAAAAAGACCAAATTGCTCAACATTTCGTTGCTTGACCAAGGAGGGTCCTGTGGTTGAAAACAAGGCATTTTTAAACGTTGTTGGTGAAAACACGATTTATTTAGGAAACCCTTTTTGTTGGCTGTGGTGGTGCGGTACATATTCATTTCGATTCCCAGACTGTCGCTCCCAACCCCAATCGCTCCCCGGTCGGCACGCTCCCACTAGCCAGACTATCGAGCCCACCGCCATATAACGGAGCTAGTTATCTTTTTGATGTTAGTTTTTTTGTTTCTAACCCTAAACTTAACCCTAAACCTAACCCTAACTCTAAACCTAATCCTAAATTGCTTGTATGTGGCAGTGATAATACGTGAAATATAATCGGGTGGGATCGAACGTCTGGGAGTGATAAAACCACCTGGGGCTACACGTCCGGGAGTGTTCTCAGTTGGGAGTATCCATCTGCCACGTTCATATTTCCATGGAGACTGCTGTTCGTAGTTTCACCTAGGGATGTTATAACTTCAGCTAACAGGTGTTCGAACTAACCATATGTTTGGAAAGCTCAGTTGTGACTACACACCGAACTCATAACATAGCATATTGACCAGGCAAGCCTTTGATTCGATTTAGTCAACTAACTATACCTAGTGTAGAGCGACTGGACACTGCATTGAAACGTAGGCTTCAATGGGTTCAAAGGGTTCTATTACGGTAATTACTCGGTGTGCGTGGCTGCACGAACTCAGCTGACACATCCAACACAGACTTCAAGCAGTTGATACAGGCTGCTATTTAGTGGTTGTGACGGCATTTGATTGCGTTTTTGTTTTCATCATATAACAAATTTGGCGTAACCTCTGGTAGGTACACAGAATACAGCAGTCGGATCACTTGTCTAGCTTACCTTGCTCCAGTGCAGGCAGCTGTGGAGTTACGTGTGAGTTGCTATGCAACCTGCTCCCACTGTCTGTCATTTTTTCATTCCTATCCGTGAATAGCTTGGAAAGCCAGATGCAGTCGAATATTGGGTTTATGTTTCCTTGACATTTATGTGTCTGTTCTGACTCAGACAATTTTCTTGTATAGTATAGAATTTGAGAGGCTTATTGTGGATCATGGAAAGTTATATTCTGTATTTTTTGCCGCAATTCTCATCTACAGAAGTTCCTGTTACAGACGGTCATGATGAGTAGAAGAAGGCAACATGATGAAGCAAAACTCCTCCATCACCACTACGTTGGAGTCTTCCCATTCAGTCATCATCCAATTTGCTCCAAAGAATCAAACACAAGCAGGTACCTGTAATTTGAGTGCTCTGGATCTTCACCTTTTTCCGTGGTGCTCATCAGTGTAGGGGCTCTCAAACTTGGTCCAGGTAGACAGATGCAGAGGCACTAAAGGTTGCAATTTATACGCCCTATGTATGTCCAAGACAAATTTCCTTCGGGACTATTAAAAAGAATCTTGAATCTTGAATCTTGAAGGCCATAAGGGCCGAAACGCGTAAGCATTGTAGCCAAATAAAAAAGTAAAAAAAATTGCAACCTTGAGTGCCTCAGCATCTGTCTAACTGGAACAAGTTGCTCCAAAGAATGTTGTCTTTCCTTATATGCTGTGTAGGTGAGAAGATGGATCTTGTTGTTCTAGCGCCTGATTTTTTGTTTTTCTTTTTTAAAGCAGGATTACACTAAATGGCAAAACGTGTAGGCCTACCTTGTTTCCTTTCCACTATCCAAACTCCCATCCTCCTTTGTGCTTGTGGCCTTGTAAAATATGATGTGGTATGCTGATAGATGGGCAATTAAACAACTCGCAAAATATCAATTCAAATGTCATTTTCTGATTAGTTGTTGTGCATAGCAGGGAAACTTATTTTCTCCATGGATGCTAGGTTGTTGGGCCACAAGCCCAAGTAGAAGACATGAGTTTGGATAATGGAGTGGATACCTTGACTGCCCCCTGAAAACACTCTTCTGTTGAGATGTCTATATTTGCTTTACAAGGCAATGTCACACACACACACACACACACACACACACACACACACACACACACACACACACACACACACACACACACACACACGGTTTCAGGTGATACTTGACTTGATGTAATTATAACTATACAATACAATTCATGGCATTAGTATGAAATGGCTCTTGCAGTGTTTTAGGAAGGAACCCTTCATATCCTTTCCAATGACAATAACGAGGTTTGTCTTTGAAACTGGCTAACCCTCACCATCTTGACCAACTGAAAAATAAGAGGGACACTCTGTTCACACATTGTCTTTTGTACTTGCAGACTCTTCTTACAGATGGCTGTCCTCTAGAATGAAAATGCACACCAACCACCGGCAAACATCAAAAGCTAATCCAACCTTTGGTAAGATTTGAAAAGAATTCAGTTCAACTAATTCTGACATAACATTTTAATAGTGTTACTTCAATAATTCCAAAATGACATAGCATTCTAAACAATATTTTGCTTTTCCTGTAGGCTTTGTGTGGAAAGGTCTTCGGAAACCCTGCGACTGATGCAATGTTGGTGCCCTAGAAGACAAGTCAGCAGAGTTCAGAGGAGCCAGCCAGAGGAGGTCACCGCCAGCCTTGTATCGAGGTTCCAACGTCCTTCATCGGGGAACTCGGCATGGATATGCAAGACGACACTCGAATCACTGTTGGACAAATGCCTGAAACGGCTGGAAAAATAGAAAAGATGGTTACAGAGACTGTTATTGCTGTTCTTCTTTCAGTACAATATTTGCCTTCCATAAAATATTCACATGTTCCAATTTAATATTCTTGATGCTGTTGTAAATAAATTTGCACACCGTCTTCACACTGTCTGCATAATTGAATTAGCCGTTTATGGTGATCTTGAACTCTGTACAAAAAGTTCCAGCATGCGTTGTGGCTCTCCTGCCTTCTCTCCAAGTTATAGTGATCTGATAAAGATAAGACATGGCAAGTTTGCTCTTATATGCACAGATGCTGTCAAATGAAAGTAATGCGACCTGAGCTAGGCAGCATAATGTTATCTCTTTCTGTGGGCATTGTCTCAGTTTCCACAATAGCATCTAACCTTATTACAAAAAAAGCAGTTTTCTGATACTGATAGCCAGGTTACTCTCAGGTAAACATGAGATGATGCAATTTTCACAATGGAAACTTAACTGGCAACTATGGATAAATGTGATGTCAACAGAGCATGGACTATTTCACCATTGTATACAGTGTTTCCCAACCAGGGGTACGTGGAAAATGTGATACTAACAAATGTAAGGAGTGCACTCACATTGGTATAGAGGATCATATAGAGCAGGGATGGGCAACTGGAGCCCCGGGGGCCACATGCGTCTCGCCTCCTTACTAAGTGCGGCCCATAGATAAACCATACTTATAAATTATAATGAACATTTTTTTTTAAACCACTACTGAGTCAATCTGTTAAAATTACACTGTTGGCTGACAGAGAACACTCATTGCTTCCAAACTTTTTCGGCGGCCACTGAGCAACCAACTGCACCTTGAATCTGCAAGCTGCAGTCAGATCCGCAGTCATCTGGCCCTCCAATGTTCACAATGAAAAAAATGTGGCCCTCCTTATCATGAAAGTTGCCCACCCCTGATATAGAGCATGAAGGAGGGGGTACTCATGATATGACTAAATTAATTAGGGGGTACACGGGGCAAAAAAGGTTGGGGATCACTGGAATACAAGACATAATGGATGCATTTTTAGAATGCCATGTAGGCTATTGGACAAAGGAAAGCTGGCTATTCTCCAGCACAGAAAGTGCACAGGGGTGCTGTTCAAATGCAGCCAAGTTGTATGTAGACACATTTTATGATCAGCCGATGGTGAGGAAGTGCATACATCATAACTAGTAAGTTATAGAGTACCCTTTTGTCATGTAATACACCACCCTCCTCAAACACATCTGGGTCATTCCACGCCAAATCAACAAGTGCCCGCGCACTTAGGTCTCAAAAAATTCTGAAAATATTACCAAGTGTACCCATGGTACTTAAGAGAAACACTGTAAATTTATTTGAATGTAAGATGTATACTCTCCGTGTTACAGCCAATTTTACTGTGGGAGGGGGGTGCCCATTTTGTTCACACTCTTTTTTTTTGTCAAAGTTCACAAGCCCTTAGCTCAATAACTAAACCATGTAGGAAGCTCAAATTTGGCATGCTGGTACATAGATAGGAATAGTTTGTTGCTAAACTGTCAGTTTTGGTCTGTATGATCCTGCATCGTCATAGCATTCCCTCAAAGACGATACAAATTGTACTGGAGTTTTTGGCTGTGCTCTGTTTAGGCCTTCAGAAGACATATTTGTGCCCAACATAGCCTCATGATTTTTTCCCCTTGTAGATACAAGTAGAAACACTCCCATAAAAATCTATAAATAGAAAGGAAACCCCATCAGTGTTTGACCAGAAGACCTCACAAGTCTGACAAATCATTTTGGGTGTCATTTTCAGAGCACCAGAACACCTTGTGGGATTGTCCACAGATTTTTATTTTATTTTTTTCTTCATTCTCCATGAAGTCTTCTTTTTAAAAATGCCAATGAGACTTGTCTTATGTGATGTTTTCGTTTTTAATTTCCACCCTGAACATGGGCAAAATGCAAAAAGAGAGCAACATGTTTTCTATAACATTTAATGTAAAGACTAAATAATCAAATGCAAATTTTGCCCAGACATGATCACCTGAGAGTCCTTGTGCAGGGGTGCAGGTATCCCTTTCAATTTCAATGATTTCAGGAGCGTTCAATGTGGGAGCAGGTTCGCACACCAAAAGAGACAGTAGGTCAGGCAAAAAGAGTCATGTTGTTACTTTTTTTGACCAGCAGATGGCAGCGGAAGAAACGCATAGAAAACATATTGCTCTCAATGTGCATGGTGCCCATGTTCAGGTTGGAAATTAAAAAAGAAAACATCACATAAGACAAGTCTCATTGGCATTTTTAAAAAGAAGAATTCATGGAGAATGAAGAAAAAAATAAAATAAAAATCTGTGGACAATCCCACAAGGGGTTCTGGAGCTCTGAAAATGACACCCACAATGATTTGTCAGACTTGTGAGGTCTTCTTTTCAAACACTGATGGGGTTTCCTTTCTATTTATAGCTTTTTTATGAGAGTGTTCCTACTTGTCTCTACAAGGGAAAAAAATCAAGAGGCTATGTTGGGCACAAATATGTCTTCTGAAGGCCTAAACAGAGCACAGCCAAAAACTCCAGTACAATTTGTATCATCTTTGAGGGAATGCTATGACAATGCAGGATCATACAGACCAAAACTGACAGTTTAGCAACAAACTATTCCTATCTATGTACCAGCATGCCAAATTTGAGCCTCCTACATGGTTTAGTTATTGAGCTAGGGGCTTGTGAACTTTGACAAAAAAAAGAGTGTGAACAAAATGGGCACCCCCCTCCCCCAGTAAAATTGGCTGTAACACGGAGAGTGTACATCTTACATTCAAATAAATTTACAGTGTTTCTCTTAAGTACCATGGGTACACTTGGTAATATTTTCAGAATTTTTTGAGACCTAAGTGCGCGGGCACTTGTTGATTTGGCGTGGAATGACCCATTAGTGATGCATGATAAGCATTGCAGTGGTGAAACAGAACAATGTTGTAAACAAAGGTGTAAAAAAGTCTACTATAACCTGACAACTACCCCCTCGTTCATTTATAACATTTTTACCACATTTGTGTTGCATCATAACATTACAAAGGGGAAGGACTTGCAATTGCATGCTAACCATCCACACTGAGAAAGTTGCTGGGTTTAGAGACAGTTGCGATGCCAGTAACGTGCATCACACACACATCAAATGGGGTTGTTTGCTCATAAGGTAGAAAAAGAATATTGTAATTTATGATGGTGACTTGCCAGGTCATTGCGTGGTGAATGATTGCTGCTGTAATTACAAACTCACTGGCAAGCAACAGTGCTCAGAACTACCCATTCAACAAATTCAAATTGCAGACATAACATTTCAAACTCACCCTTCTGAGGCATCCTGCGCTGAAGCCCATGAGCAGGTAGGCAATAGTTTGTTTCATCTTTGGGTCAAAACAAGCGAGAGTAAGTTCCATCAGGTGCTGGACGTGCCATTGCTAACTAGGGCAAATTGCTAACTCTAGGTAACAGCTAACCTGCTGCACCACCACAACACAGCTTTAGCCCGCGGCTCCGCCCCCGCTCATCAACGACACTCCCCCTCCTGCCCCCCTCCCCCTCCTGTTGCATATCATTACAGATCGACGCACTGGGAGAGGAGACTTTTCACCAAAGAGGCCTAAATGGCGCATTTCAGCATTATTTTGATAAAAATTGCGGATATAGCATCCTAACACCCCCGCAAACCCATACAAAGCACCAAAGGACCATGTAAATTTCATGCCATGGGAACTTTAATTACCTTAACCATATGTTGTTAAAGTACTTTTGGAGCGATTTGCCTCTAGACGTTAGACTCTCTCCCATCTGCCACTACTTTTTAATCTAGGCTAAAATAAAAATAAAAAATAAAAAAAACACACACACACACATTTTCTTAACTTAGTTATTGACTCTTAGTTGTTATGCTTTCTCTCCTTAAGGCACTGCTTTTATGTACCTACATTGCCTTTCAACACTTGTGTCTTATTATTCCATGCAAGAGTCTACATCTGCTAATTGTAATATAATGCAATGTGAAGTGAGATTTAAAGTGTTCTGTAGGACAGTGGCGTTGTAATTAACTGTTTTTAAAAGCTGTTGGTGTTTTTTGTTCCTTCTTATATTTATTCTCAGAAAGCACCATCATGTGGAAGACCACCCCCAAAGAGGAGATGTCTCCAGCCCCCAACAGAGAGACTTGGATTAATGTTGAGAGGATTATTGTTCAATACGGTGTAGAAACACTTGGTTCAGTTATATGTATATATCTATCTTCTTTCAAGAAATCCTTCATCCCCTCAGCTGTGACCATACTGAACAAGAGATGAACTGTCCAGCTGCAGCATGCATGTATTGTGTGGTCTTGTCTTTTTTTTTTTTTGGTCAAGCCTTGTCTAATGTCTGTGAGAATCACTGAAGCCACGCCAAAGACAATTTTCTTTTTCATGGGTGTAACAGACAATTAAGTTTTATCTAATCTAATCATATCAATGAGAATCAGTGCACCTGACAAAGGCATGACATACCGTATACTGTAGGCTTAAATGCTAAAGAAAAAAATGAATTAACCTGGCGGTTTTGAATTGTTTATTTACACAGTTATTAAAATGCATACAGATAGTGAATTTAATATAGTTCAATACTGTGTGCTTACTTGATGGTGTTTTTTATATGTGCTGAACTGAAAAACAACCTAGCTACTTGTGCTCAATATCCAACTGCAGCATTGTAGTTGCAGGTGGGGGGTGGTGGTTGTTCAAATTTGACACACACCTTACATTGGTCCACTTTACAAATGGCCCCATACACTAAATGACTCTTGCTGGTGTGTTTTTTACTAGGCAACTTGTTATTAATCACTAATGTTCTTAATGTCATTTCAATGCAGCTCTTTGTGAGAAATCTGGGCAGCCATGGCCTAGTGCAGGGATGTCAAACTCAGGCCCGGGGGCCAAATCTGGCCCGCAGAGTCATTTCATTTGGCCCGTAAGATCATTTCAAATGTGTATTACAGTTGGCCCACATACACCATTAATATATAGCATAAGACCTGGACATAAAATGTAATGTGTCAAAAAAAATATGAGTGGGCTGGGCATAGGCCAGTAAAACAGCTCACACTACTGCAACAGAGTATCTGCAGGCACATTTGAACTACGATGGGAATCTGTTTGTGAAATTTAATTATGAGATTAAGTGTGTTTGCACAATTTTAGGCCGTTGTAAATATTGAGTTTGGCCCGCGACTTTGTTCCAGATTTGTATTTTGGCCCTCTGTGAGTTTGAGTTTGACACCTCTGGCCTAGTGGTTAGAGAGTTGGTCTTTCAATCTAGGGGTTGCTGGTTCGAATCCCCCACGACCTCTCCCTACACCTCCATCCATGGCTGAAGTGCCCTTGAGCAAGTCACCTAACCCCACATTACTCCAGGGACTGTAACCAATACCCTGAAAAATAATAGTTGTAAGTCGCTTTGAACAAATGAAAGCGTCAGCTAAGTGAAATGTAATGTAATGTAAAATCTTGCTGCAGTGTGTTGTGGAATAGACACAGCAGCTGACCTGTGGTGTCCAGTCTTAACAGAGAGCTGGTGCCACTGTCACACATTCAATTTAATTAATCATTATCCCCCTTATATTGATTGGGAAATGTTATACTGGCTTTTTTTCATTACCTCCTGACTATACCAGACATCATTTTTATCATTACCTCTGCCACATAATATGTGATTGAGTTTTGCAGTCTGTCTGTTTGTTCATCGCTGGGTGCACAGCTTGCCACTAAGGGGCGCCAAATCCTTACTTATTGCTGGAGACGCTACCACAAGGAGAGGACGGGAGGTGATGTCTTCTAAAAGGGCTGTGGTTAAGTAGCCTAAGCAATCAGCTGGTGCAACCCACTGTCTTAACACTGCCTCAAAATATCAGTTCTTGCAAGGCACGATTTACATGGTGAAATTAATGACATGTTGAGGCCAACAAGGCTTTATTTTATCAGTTAGAGGGACACTGTGCAGGAAATGGTCAAAAAGGGTACTGCAACTATGCTGCTCATTGTAACTGGGTTGCCTATTGCCAAATTTGATCTTTTCATGATAGTTTACTAAATAATAAACTCAGATTTTCTGTTATGGCCCAAGTACAGTCCTTTTTGCAGCTAAAAATGGCTATTTCTGGAAATTCAAAATGGCGGACAATGATGGAGGAGATCCCCCTTTGTATGTATGAAAAGTGCAATTTTTCCAGTCATAATGAATACTTAGAATTTGATGGTGGTGGTAAGTATTCATGAAAAAGGTAACATTAGTGAATGAGTAGCATGAATTCTGGAAATAAACAACTATAAATCTTGCAGTGTCCCTTTAATGACAGAGGTTTTTAAAAAAAAAAAAAAAAACACACACACACACACACACACCTTGCTTTCTGATCAGGCCTAGCCTAGAGAGAGAGAGTTTCCCTATTGCCAAGGCGGCCACCTTGACCTGAAAAGATAGATTCCCTGTTGTTAACGTAGGCCTAATTTCTAAAGATAGATATAGATACATATGCATGCCTGGTTTTAAATTAACAACCGGTCAAATGCTGGTGATAATTCAGGTTCTTAATTCATTCGGCAGTTATATTTTCTTTGTTTTGTTTTTACTTTGTTACAGTTTTTGCCTAGGCTACTGCTTAAACACTAAAGGCTGATGACCAAAGTAGCATATTGTTCAGTTGTTGGTACTATAACACATGCTGCTTTACCTTAATCAAAAGTCTAGCATTACACTTTCATACCAGCTTTGCAAAGCACTTGTTCCTTTACGCAACACACACACTCCGGCTGTCTGCACACCATTTTATACACAAGACACTTTGTTCAAAAGTAAATTCTCAGAGTGTCATTGTGAAAACACGTCTGTTAAAAAAAACAAAACGCACTGGATGTATGACGAGATTTAGACACAGACAATAAAACACATGCACTGTTTTCAACCATTTGATGATCTGGCTATTAGGCCCATGTCCCCCGGCGCTGTTGAGTTTCAGCAACTTCTGAATGTGTGCTCTGAGTATGGGGTTGAGTTTGATGTAGGCCTACAGTACAATGCAAAAAAGTGTTATGTTCAGGATCTTAAGTCTTTCCAACGTTTTACCTGTCAGGGCAATCACTGTGTGTCAAGCAGTACAAAATATCTTGGGCATAGTATCGCTGACAAGTTGGAAGATGATGCTGACATGTAGGCCTACAGACAGGGACAAGTGTAGTGTATGCCAAACATGTTTGTAAGATTTCAAGAAGGTTACACAGGCCTGCACAAATAGTCAAAATGTCATCAACATGTTTTAATCAACCTGGAATTACATTACTCAAAATTTTGAAGCATTTTAACCTTCTTATTGCACGTTCAACATGAATTCGGACATTGGCGAGACGGCGGGTTCTTGTGACTTCATGTTCTGATAGTTGTGTACATCCACGTGTAAATGCTGGAATAGCCAATGTCACTCCTGGAGGAAGAACATCTCCAATTGTGAATCCCCGGTCTGTCAAAATCTGATCACCAGAAATCCACAGTTTAAGATAAAAGTGTCACTAGCTCTGCCACCAAACAGTTTTGACACATACATCACAAAACCATTGGGGGCTATGCAATAGAGGACTTTGTAGGTGTTGTGATGCTTATAGTTGCTGTATGTTTTTGCTCTTTTCCCCAAGTTCTTCGGTCTTTGGACAAATATTTCAGTGCAATCTATGATGCATGTTGCATTGGGATAGTGTTCAAGAAAACTTGAGGGTCTTACTCTATTCAGAGTGTCTCGAGGGAGCCAAAAAATAAGATTTTCCCTTGTGAAATTGGCAAGTGTTGCTCTCCACATTGCGGACATATCACAGGCTGTAGCCAAGCCGAAGCCTCATTAGGACCAGCACTTAGCTGTTCATGGACTGGTAATTTGAACGTCTTCGACTGTGGAAGAAAGCCAATGATGGTGTTCAAAAGTTGCCAAAAGCTGATGATGTCTAGTCCAGTGTAAAGTTTTGACACTTTATCATCCATGTCATGATCTGACAGTGATGGTGTAGGATCGGTTTGTGTGCTTGCATCTTTTGTTGACTTCATCGAACAACAATCATGATCACTACGCTCTGGCCACTGAGTGCCAACATCACATTGGTGTGGAGACAGACTATCCTCCAAGCTATGCCCTACTTCGGTGTCAGAATCTGTCACAGGAGGCTCATCACATGGTCTCTCTGTTGGGGGCTGGAGACATCTCCTCTTTGGGGTGGTCTTCCACATGACGGTGCTTTCTGAGAATAAATATAAGAAGGAACAAAAAACACCAACAGCTTTTAAAAACAGTTAATTACAACGCCACTGTCCTACAGAACACTTTAAATCTCACTTCACATTGCTTTATATTACAATTAGCAGATGTAAACTCTTGCATGGAATAATAAGACACAAGTGTTGAAAGGCAATTTAGGTACATAAAAGCAGTGGCTTAAGGAGAGAAAGCATAACAACTAAGAGTCAAGAACTAAGTTAAGAAAATGTGTGTGTGTGTTTTTTTTTTTTTTTTTTTTTTATTTTTTTTTTTAGCCTAGATTAAAAAGTAGTGGCAGATGGGAGAGAGTCTAACGTCTGGAGGCAAATCGCTCCAAAAGTACTTTAACAACATATGGTTAAGGTAATTAAGAAAAAAGCACTTAAGTTATTTGTTATATACATGTAAACTTACACTATATTCATATCCCATATTATGGGATATGGGTGTTCCTGCGTTGGTCTGCCGTCAGGGAAGTGTACTCCACACACCTAAGGAGGGTGGGAATAAGATGAGATAAAAAAATATATAATTGGCTGTTACACATGAAACAGAAAATTATCTTTGCCATGGCTGCAGTCATTCTCACAGACATTAGACAAAATACAGGACAAAGCAAGACATGTACACTGAGGTTGGATAGCGAAAATTATCTTTTGTTGAGGAAGGGTTATTTTCAGTCTGGGTGTTGGGGGACATGTCCATAGGCCTACCACTTTTGAGATGAACCTAGCTTGTCCCCACCACTTTATTTCCAATAGAATGGCAAACATTATTACAAATACAAACATGCTGGTCAATTTATGAGATGAAAATAAAATTGGGGTAGGTTATGGACAAAACAAAAGCTACCAAAACCTAGCCTGACTTCTTATTAAAGTCAGTCACACAACCTGGCTAGCTTTGCCAAAACTCCGCTAGCATAACAAAAGAATTAGCTAAATTGCCAGGGTCACATTTCCATTTCAAAGGGCACACATACACAAATAATCGTAAATAAACACAGAAATGTACCATGGCACACAGCACAGATAACCATGGGGCTCATGGTGCTACCAAAACCTAGCCTGACTTCTTATTAAAGTCAGTGTAACCTGGCTAGCCTTGCCAAAACTCCGCTAGCATAACAAAATAATTAGCTAAGTTACCAGGGTCACATTTTCATTTCAAAGGGCACACACATACACAAATAATCGAAAATAAGCACACAAATGTACCATGACACACAGCACAGATAACCATGGGGCTCATGGTGCTCTTCCCAATCCTGGGGAAACTTAGGTATTAATGAAAGAATGCTAAATAATAGTAACTAGCGTTAGCTAGCCAAGCTAAATAATTGTTGCCACCAGTTTACATAGACACTGGCTCACAATACTTAACTACACTAACCACCTAGAAATAAAAATACATACCCTTGAATACTTGTTTGGGGGCAAAGTCCTTTCGGTGTACGTTTTTAATCCACATCTTGCGAATGTCTTCATCCTCAGCACGGCCGGGGAAGCGGTGTACACCGTAGGGCACACAACATGGACAATCCTCTTTAAACTGTGGACTATGAAGCGCACATACGCTCTTTTTCCACATTTTTAGCTTTCTGCTGTTATTGTTACATCCGATTACGGCACACGTTAGTCCAGATCCAGACATATTTGTACAAAGATGATGTGAAAGTCAGTAACTTCATACGCTTCCGAGTTTACGTCAGGGAGCACTTCAGTAATGGCTCTACTTCCAGTTATTTATACAGATCTATGGTGGCTTCGCACTAGTAGCCTGCTCTGCGTAATAGAAGCGCAATGTCTTCAACCTTACGCTCGAACGCCGGCTGATGTGATTGGCTGAGCACATTTGTGTGTCAAATACCGTCAGGACAGTCTCAAAAATCCACACACAAATACAATGGAAGTCACAAATGTGTATAGGGCTTGCGAATATATGTAGACCGGTTTGCAAATTAATAGAACTGCGCTGGCATTTGTGAATGGGGTTACATTCATTTGTGCATCATGAATTATATTTGTGAATGTTGTTACATTTGTTTGTGGATCATGAAATGTATGAATTATATTTGCGAATGTTATTACATTTGTTTGTGGATCACGAAATATATTGGTGAGTGGTGTGACATTCATTTCTTAATAATGATACTGATCTCTCTCCATATGGATAACACCTGGCCATGTAAGCAGTTACTGCTTCTCGACTTCCACCATCGTTACCGCTTTCCCTGGTATTTTCCTGAGTGGTGGGCTGAGGATAGCGGGGGTCAAATGTGTCCTCCATCCAATTGGTGTGGGGTGCATCTTTTTCTATAACGCAAAAGTTATGGAGTGCACAGCATGTTGCTATCACTTTCGGGGTGAAGGTGAAATGGAACTCGCTCTGCTTCAGCAGCACCCTCCACCTGGCCTTCAGCATCCCAAAAGTGTTCTCCACACCCACCCGAGCAGGACTTAGATGTAGGTTGAAGGACAACTGCTCTGGTGTCAATGCTGGGGAGTGTTTGTAGGCCTTCACCAACCACCTCAGCAAAGGATAGGCAGGGTCTCCAATGATTAGCAGAGGGACTTCCTGGCCCTCAATTGTCTTCACACACTGTAACAGGGGAATATAAATCAAATTATAATTCAGCACAGACAAACCCAGGTCAGTGCCTTAGTTGTTTACATGTACAGTGTTATCTATTTTTATGCATAGTCTTACTTGAGGTAGCAGATGCATTCTTTTGAAGAGATCCGATTGGCTGAGCACATTTGAGTCATGTGCACTTCCGGGCATTTTGCAGCTGATGCTCCAGAATCTGAGAACATGTATGTCAATTTAAATTGTTGAATGTAATGGCACAGACACATAAAAAATAAAACCGATTACCACATATTTTCTTACCGACATCGGTCATCAACGACGGCTTGCAGGACATATGAGGGCCAACCTTTTCTGTTGACGAAATCCCTATACCCATCTGAGGGAGGAAGGATGGGGATGTGTGTGCCGTCAATTAGTCCCATGATCTGAGGTATGTGGTATGCAGCCTCAAATCTGAAGGGGGAGATTAGAAATCAACAACAAAATGTACAGCATTATGCAAATTCATTAGGTACAGTATATTATAATAATGTCATGTAATGAAATGAATGACCTATGCAAAACAAGTGTGCAGTAGACATGTATCATGGGCGTAATTTTAGGGGGGGATGGTGGGGACATGTCCATACCACTTTCCAGATAAACCTAGCTTGTCCCTACCATTCGTTCACAAATATAATGCAAAAACAGCATATCCGGACCATTTGCGATTGAAATGTCCCCACCACTTTTCGAGCCAAACCTACACCTTTGCATGTAGTGTGTGTGTGTATGTCCAGTCAGATGTAGGCCATGAAATAATGTCCTCAGCTCAGAGGTCAACGATTTGATTTGAAATGCCACAAGAGGGCGCAACAGCACACACAATTGTCATTTATCAATCGTCCAATTTTGATCGACTTGACTTGCCGTAGTCTACTTCTGGTATTTCCTGTGGTGTCAACTGCGATCCCAACTGTTGCGGCAGTAAAGAAAGCTTCCGTATTTCTTTTCCAGTAAATAATCCTAAAGGCTAAAGGAGAAAACTTTCTCCCGAATGCATCGACAGCACAACTCTGCAGTGAACATCAACAAAGTGTAGCCTACTAAGTCTATCCGTTATGTATGGAATAGCGGCCGACGAGGTGTCCCGATATCAAGGGAAATAATGGACGAGGCGGAGCGTTCTAAACAGCCCGACGGCGCAGCCGAAGGGCTGTTCGTTTCGCCAAGTCCATTTCCCTTGATATCGGGACACCTCGAAGGCCGCTATTCCGCTTATCACCCGGTTACCAGCATTTAAGTATTAATTTATTAATATGTTGATCTGAGGCTTCGTGAGAAAGTAGATTCACCACTGCGCTTGGTACGTTGGGCACCACTTCCTAATCTAGTGAGACGCGCCTCTATCGGAGGCATGTAAGGACGCGCGCAGAATGTTGGGGTGACTTGACAACCAAATGCGATAGAATTGACGACTGGGTTTTTGACTTGACAACCAGATGCGATAGAATTAGTAACGGGGTCTTGACTAGACAACCAGATGCGATAGAACTAACAACGCGGTCTTGACTAGACAACCAGATGCGATAGAACTAGTAACGGCACTTCGCCAGAAAGTTAGAAAAGAAGCAACTTGGACGCCCGCACGCCCGCATGACATCATAGGTGTCCTGCTACTGTGGAATAAAGGACACCTGCTCAGCCAATCAGAAGACGTTCTGTCTGCTCACTGGGTGATAATCCGCTGTATGCGACTGTTCTCAGTATCATATGACATGTCACTACTTTCTTTGCAGTGTGGTTTTTAACACCATAGCAATGAATATGATTGAGGTGTTCTGTTATTTGTCATGTTTGATCCTGGGTGGCTTATTGGCATACTTGACTTGTTGTTGGGCTAGCTAGGTTGGTGTTCTGCAATTTGGCATGTTTTAGTGATCCTGGATGGCTTGGCATGGCTACTTGACTTGTTTGTGGACTAGCAGCTAGGTTGGTGTGTGTGGATGTGTGTATGGGTCTGAAAGGAACGGGTGTAGATTACCTTCTGGCGATCTCTGATGCCTCTTCGTCTGTTGGTCTTCGGATGAGCTCTTTTATTGGACCCTCGACCATACCGACACAGAACTGATACACGAATTTCTTTACTGTTGACTTGTGAATGCCGAATTGGTTGGCGATAAGGCGATACTCGCCACAGCTACCTAATTTGTATAGCACCACTGCTACTCGCATCAACAGTGGAATAGGTGCCCTGACGGTGGTCGCTGCTGGTGCCATATAAGGAGCCATTATTTCGCACAGCTTATGGAAGGACCTCCTGGTCATCCTGAAGTTTTCCACCCACTCGCTGTCAGTGTATTCGTGTAAAACAATGGTATACCACCACAATGGTATACCACCAATGTTGGCTCCTCACCCTCATCCACAACGACCTGGTCCTTGGTTGGGGAACAGGGATTGCAGGTAATGGCAGGCCTATTGCCTCTTCCCTGCGTAAAATGTACCACAGCGCCACAAACCTCCGAAAATGTATAATTTGTATAACATTAATTAATAAACAAAAAGTAACCGAAATCATATCCATTTTTACTAAACAAACGAGGGCAACATACGAGACCAATAGGCTATAGTTCTGCTAGTCAGTTGGTGAAAAACGGCTAAAAACAACCTGACAGCTTCGCGTGACCAAATGGATTGTGCGTGCGAGTCCTACTCATACTCGTGATTTTTTTTTTTAAAGAAAAAAAACAGCACATATTTTTGTACCTGTAAAGCAAACTGCTCCGACCTACTGCAACATTTGTTGCAACAAATCCTATCGGATTATATTGATGTAACATGTAAACTCAGAAGAAATGTAATCTCTTTATTTGGGGCTCATGTATACAGTTCGGTCGAATTCTAATAAACCGATTACATTTAATCTCTTTATACGTAACGTGTCCATATAAACACGCCTACTGTATAATTAAGCCGTTGTAATCAAATTATTCAGTGCCCCCTCTCTGTCTGATTGATCTGCGTGTGTCTTGCTCACGGCCTCCTGTGTCAGTTAGTACTTGACGATGGGACTGGAAAAAGTTGCCCCGTGTCTTACCTGGATCTGCTGCACAGCTGCTTTTACTGGTACCTGCTGCATCACCCGAGTCTTTTCTGAAATATTTATGTAGAGAACCCCTCAGGCTTTTGGCTTCTTCATCTCTTTTTCGCCTTTCTTTCCTTTTCAGCGCTCCTGAGTTAAACATGTTGTTGACTAATTGGCTCGCGCACTGACCACTTATCGAATGATGTCGTCTTTTTTTCTAGAAAGACCAAACCATTTTGGAATAGGGGTGATAGGGGGTTATTGGCCATTTTTTCAAGGGCAATGAAGGCAAATATCTACACGTCATTGTTTGAATACAAATAAAGCACCTTTCTTCCCTAAATCAACAAATTTTAGAAGTGACCATATAATAATTAATCCCAACGTCATGGGAGCCCAGTGAAGGGCCCCCCTAGTCCAGGGCCCGGGACAAAAAGCCCTTTTGTCCCCCCCTGTCGGCGGGGCTGGGCACCCCAAACCAACAAGCCGTAACATGGCATCACATCCGATACCACAAAAGCTTAAAAAAGTAATACATTTGGAGACGTTCAAAGTTGCAGCTGACTGGGCCGACCTACATTTACTTTACAGATGAAAGATTCCACTGACTAGCATTAACTTACCATTTTAAACAAATATGTATCATATTACACAATTTATTTATCAGCCATGTTTCGGCGGCACCCCTGTTGAGAAACACTGATCTGGATCTCATTCTGCATAGAGAGGCTTTTACAGCTTTTTGGCAGATAAAGGATGTTCGTTCATACATACAGTAAGGAGTAAAGGATAACACTTTATTTGACGTAGTCTACATAAGGGTGTCATGTCATGTGACCGACATAAGAATGATGTACTACAAACATGACACATGTCAGGAACATTAGTGACTCATTATTGATGTTCATGACTGTTGTCATAATGTATGATTTGGTGTTTGAGTGAAAACAGTATAACACTAGATGCCACCTTCAGCCTTATGGCATGGCCGGCTTTGGTCAATGCCATCTTGGTACGGGGTCTCTATGTTTTCAACAAAGATGCTGTTTTACCTTGCCACCATGGGCAGTCATGGGTTAGTGGTTCGGATATCATACTTGTAGCCCAAAGGTAGCCGGTTCAACTCCCGACCTGCCAGGTTGGTGGATGGAGTAATTAACGAGTGCTCTCTCCTTTCATCCTCTATGACTGAGGTAACCTGAGCATGATACCGTCCCACCGATGCACTGATCCCTTAGAGCGCCGTTTGGGGTTGCCCCCTTATATTGCACGGGTGAGGCATAAATGCATTTTTGTTGTGTGCAGTGAGCACTGTGGAGTGCTGTGTCACAATGACAATGGGAGTTGGAGTTTCCCAGTTGGGCTTTAGCTTTAGATTATGTTAGATGTAATGTAATATGCAATATAGCATTTACTGCCTCATCACTGAAGTCATTTAAGAAATTTTATTTGAGAGAGATGAGATGAGATGAAACCTTTCTCGTCTTCTTTTTGACTGAAAAACAAACAGACAAAGAGAATGCTTTATGAATCTGTAATGTTCAAGAATGATGTATTTTTTTTGTTTTATGAATACTTCATCAGAGACAATTGTGTTTTGTATTTTTATGAAGAAATACAAACATATTTAATATTTTTTTTATGTCTTCATAAAAATGCAAAACACAATTGTATATTGTATAAATATTGTATACCACACTTCATCCTCCAGACAGCCACACCCACAGCAGTCGCTGCCAAGATGGCACTGATAACGCCTACTGAGACAAATACCGTAGATATAGTTTGGCATTCTGTGTCAGATGCTGAGCTGCCAGGCTTCACCACACCATAGCCTGGTTTACACCTGCAAGAAGAGGATAGTAGCCTTATATGATACTTTGTTAAAACTTTATATAATGTCGGCTTATAAAGCATTAGTAACACTTATAGTAAAGAATGAATTCATGATGAACGAAACAGAAACAAAATGTTTGTAAATGACGGAAATGTTACGTTAATATTTAATTATTTATCAAACATTTACAAATTGTACATGAATAAATATACTCTGTTAAAAAGGTTTGTAAAATCTTGAACATATTATTTGTAGATATTTTATAAGGCATGAATAAAATTTAGTTAATAAAAACGTGTTAATGTTTTGTTCATCATTAGTTAACTATTTACTAAGTCTTTATAAGCAGACATTATTATAAAGTGTTACCAATACTTTCAGTTGCACAGAAGGCATACACACAAGTATACTGTTAAAGGTACTCACTGTGTGTGTGGTCTGCAGGATGTGAATGACCCATCTGAGTATGTGTTACTGTTACTGTCACAGTCAAGGCACACAGTATCTGAGGATGCTGATCCTGTGTGCATCACACACAAAAGGCACAGATGATTTTTTTATCTATTATTTTTTTATACTGTATACAGTATCAATCAAGAATGGCTTCTTCTTCCTAAATGTCTGATGAGGTGAGCATTAACCCTTTAATGATGACCCTTGACTATAAGCTTGTTGATATTAAAATGGCAATGACCAAGTCTCAGTGTTGTCATAGCTATGCTGCTATGATTTTTCAAATCACTTGCGAACCCATATGCACTAAAGGGCTACCATAATAAATGCTAAAAAAAATGTTTGGTGTGCTCCTTATCAACATAGTTATGAATAATTATCATGACAGCAAATCAATCAGTTACTTTGGTAGACCATGTAGGCCTACAATTCATTTCATTATGTTGGTGGCACCGCTTATTACAATATTCTCTAAATTCAAATGGGGTATGCACTGGATAATTTTGTCGAACTTCTCTGTGACATGCTGTAGCCTACTGTCCTTGCAATACTGGATGGTAGGAGGGATTTCACTCACCTTTGTGTTTGATGTATTGTCCTGGTTTGCACTTTGTGTGTTTCACAGCTCTTTGGCAGCCATCTTTGTTTGGGTCAGTGCAGTAGTGTCCTTCCAGAGGCTCACAGAGGGTGTCTGAGGTAGTGGTGCATAAGCTCTTCAATCTGACACCTGCAGCTGATTCACACAATAGGAAATATATTCTGTCATAGACTCTGTCTGTCTGTCTGTCTGTCTGTCTGTCTGTCTGTCTGTCTGTCTGTCTGTCTGTCTGTCTGTCTGTCTGTCTGTCTGTCTGTCTGTCTGTCTCTCTCTCTCTCTCTCTCTCTCTCTCTCTCTCTCTCTCTCTCTCTCTCTCTCTCTCCTCTCTCTCTCTCTCTCTCTCTCTCTCTCTACTTCAAGCTCCCCCTCAGCCTTCCCCAAAGCCACTGTAGCATATACTCAGAGGCGCGTCTTGTCACCAGGCTAGGCAGGCAACCGCTTGGGGGCCCCAAGGCTCTATATAGCGAATAACAGTTCACACTTTACTACGGTAGTCTCTCTCTGACAAATTATTTGCACAATTTATACATATTATTTTTCATTGTTTCATTCTCAAAACAACAGTATTCAGATACTAACTTCTAATCATTAAGAACAAACTCAAGGACGTACTATAGTTTAAAGACACTGAGCATAACATTGGAGCAGTTGCCATATTGGTAGTGGGGGTCTATTATGACCATGGCAGCTCATATGGGGGCCCTATCAGTGCTTTGCCCTGGGTGCTGTGTGCAATTGTTCCACCACAGGGACTACACTTTGCAGAGATTGAGTAACATTTACAACCCTTTAGACATTTCAAAAATAATATGCCTACGTGTATAAAGAGCCTTACTTGAATCACAAACTGTACACTTGTACTGTACTTGTACTTGTACTTGTACTTGCACTTGTACTGTACTGTACACTGTACACTAATATGCCTACGTGTATAAAGAACCTTACTTGAATCACAAACTGTACACTTCTTACAGGACACCAACCCATTGTGTGCTTCTGTGTAGCTAGACTCTGGGCATGGAGCACATGTGGTGCTGGTGTACTCAGTGCAGTGCCTATAAACATGATATCCTGAAAACACATGCAGTCAAAGAAGTACCAGTGAACATGGTGAAAACATGGTGTAAAAGACACAACATTTACCAGGGTTACAGTGAGTCCAAAAAGTATTTGATCCCTTGCTGATTTTGTTGGTTTGCCTACTGAAAAAGACATGATCAGTCAATAAATGTAATGATAATATGTATTCTAGTATGGAGAGACAGAATATCAAAAAGAAATCCCAGAAAACAAGTTTTAAGAATATGCATGTATTTTAATAGTATTTGACCCCTCTAGCCAAAGAAGACAAAGTACTTGGTGGCAAAGCCCTAGTTGACAATGGGCAAATGAGGTTCAGTTCCCTCCATAGAATTACTATAGAGTTACTGTTCGGAGACTGTCTAGGCCACTTCATGACTTTAATATGCTTTTTCTTGAGTCACTCCTTCGTTGATTTGACTGTATGTTGTGTACTATTGTCACTGTAGATCAATTGTATAGTTAGGCCTATATATAGTTACGTACATTAGTCTTACCAGGATTGCACATAGGACAGCACTCCCCCATCACCTCGTATTCAGCAGCACTGCATGCAAGGCTTGCTGCATAACACACAGACATGGCCAACAGGAACAATACCTCATGCTGTGCAGGACCAGATGTGGGGCTCACCGCATAACACATGGCCATGGCCATCAGCAAAATCATCTTCATCTGAACATCAGTATTGGCAGAGGCAGCCCAAAAATATAGAATTGAAGATGGGGAACTGAGAAATCATCTATATTCAATCAGGAAGCTAGAAACTCTTTAAAATAAAGCACACATAAAACAGGATATGTTCTGATTCTATCTACTGAAATGATACAAACTCTGCATAGTGCAAAAAAAAACCCAACAACAAAAAACAGAATGCCTTAGAATAGTTTCAGACTCAGTTACAAATTGCTTTTTGTCAGTTTCAGGATTTTGAGAGCTATGCAGATTTTCCCCATTCTCAGCAATGGAGTATTTATTAAATAAAACATTGTATCAACCTTTTTATTTTGCCACCTACCTTGCACATGATACAGGTGTATGTATTGTAAAATCCTTCTTCTTAGCTTTGTAGGCAGTGTTCAAAATGAAGTGAAACCAAATAAAACAGGCCAACCGACCTCAGTTAAAGTGAAACCATACAGAGCAAGCCAACCATCCCCTAGCGAGCGTCTCTGACGAAACAAAGTGAATACAAATGAACAACAGCCTCATGTTTGGATTACCACAATGACAGTTGAAAATATAGGCTATAGCAGCAAATACTGTATCAACTTCAGAAAAGACATGACTGATTATACAGCTCCAGGCCTTTTTATTAGAATACCATGAAAAAGTTGATTTATTTCCATAATTCCATCAATAATGTTAAACTGTCATGGATTGTAGATTCATGGCCCAGTTTTTTTAACTATTCCAATCATTATTTTTTTTTTTTTTATAAACGTTGGCCTTCCAGCTCCAAAAACCCATGAATTGGGGAATTCGCATTATTAGAATATTGTTATAAAATCACATTTTTCTTCATCAAAATTTGGGTCACATTAAATCAGTTGAAATTTGGTACTTTCTACATAACATGCAATGGTCAATACTTGGTTAGGACATTCTCTGTCTTCATAATGGCCATGATGCGTTTAACATTGAAGTCAATGGCAAAAACAGTGCATGGGAGTTATGGAAGCCCATATATCCTTGATGCTTTGCTGTCAGCTGTTCCTGTTTGTTGACCTGGTAACCCACACTTCACTCTTCAATATACCCTGTAGATTTCCATGCCACGTTTTGACGCTAACTCACCAGTTTAATTCTAAATCACCAGAAATGATACCCCATTGAAAATGAATGGAAGGCCAACGTATATAAAAAGAAAAAAAATAATGATTGGAATAGTTAAAAAACTGGGCCATGAATCTACAATCCATGACAGTTTAACATTATTGATGGAATTATGGAAATAAATCAACTTTTTCATGGTATTCTAATAAAAAGGCCTGGAGCTGTATAATGCAAGAACAACCATGCAAGAAAAATAAAAACACGACAAAAACTATTTACATAGGTCTTTAAAAGTCAGTGGACGCATTGTCTTAGCCTGGATATCACAAACCTTCAACAGTTGGCAGTAATTTTGAAGCTATAGGCTATTGCCATCTGTGTGTGTGTGTGTGTGTGTGTGTGTGTGTGTGTGTGTGTGTGTGTGTGTGTGTGTGTGTGTGTGTGTGTGTGTGTGTGTGTGTGTGTGTGTGTGTGTGTGCGTGTGTGTGTATTTATTGTTTTTATTTACCTGTGACATAGTAAATGCATGAATGAGTATTTCAAGTCTAGCTATAAGCCTATATGCAGAAATATTTAATTTTAATCTAATAATAAAGTATTTATATTGTATTTCGAGGAATAAAATCATCTGTGGACCCCCTAGAAAACATGATTCGGTATCTTATCTTACACAGTATAAAATGCAGTGTTAATTCAACACTTAAAGAGTACTCTGGGACCAAATACACTCTAGAGAGTGTTAAATCGACTCCCCAAGAGTTGAATTGACACTGCTTTTTTGACTGTGTACGTCAAGGGGTTATCCCCAAGACCAATACATTGTTAAGAAATCAATAGACTTGCATGCTTACCTCATTTTTTATTCTTTTACACTCACGTACATGGACAGCGTTCTTCAATTGTATTCCATTCAACAGTTTGAAGCATCCACGATTGATCTGCGAGGATCACTGACGTACATCTACAGTATATCTATTCAGTATCATTGTCTTTTACCCTTTCTGTCCCTGTGAATAGGCCGATTTAAATGCCGTAATACCCTTCTCACCCCCCCTACCCACATTTAGAGCAGTTTAAAGATGCCATTGGTAATGAATTAGTGTAGAATGCTCCAAAGAGATCCTTGTGAGTAGTCAGAGTCAATTCCCCTGCAACCTTTCAGTGACTTCAGTGGCCATCCCTCATAGCAGTGCAATAAAATGTGGTGTTCCTTCCTGTATACCTAGACCTTATTTGCAATCTGCAAACCCTTTGCACCTGTTATCCATTTCTTCTTATTGTGCATATGCTTCTCCATATCCTAACATAGCCTTACTGTAAATACCATAGTTTTACTTCTGATTCCTGTTTCGATGTCATGTGACTGTTGTAATCTATGCTCGACAGTGACTGCAGGAACAGCACAGCCTATCTAAGAGCTCATGCCACTCGTTTCTTAAATGCAGTTTAACCAGAGACGGTCTATTGTTAGAACTAAGAAAATCTTTGATAAGACCAAAAACACTTTTATTACATTTTCCCCATCATTATGAGAGTGCGTAGTACGACTGAAGTTTCATCCCATGTTTTATACATTTTTAAATGTTAGGTTAAACATTCCAGAAGTAAATGATAAGAACAGTGCATTGGTACATGGTACGCCTCAAGTAGATTACAGTAGAGTACAGTAGAGTATTATTAAACCTAAGGGGAAATTAAGTCCAGTAGCATACAGAAATACAGAATACACAAGACATTGCCCACATCATTAAACAAATTAACCATATATAGCTCACTCGACATACATTCAGCCCAAGACAGATCTCATTTTCTCTTTATCCCTCTTTCTCCCACACACACACACACACACACACACACACACAGCTGCGGTTGGTGATAAGAAGTATAGAAGTATAACAGTGATTTACCACACATGCCTTTGCTAAGTGGCACAGAGCAGCCAAAAACAAAGTGAAAAGTGTCCAAAAAAGTGTCCAGGAAAATACATAGTCCAGAGAAAAAGGGTCAAGCATCCACTGAAAAAAGATGGGGATCACAAGTTGCCTCGCTCCACCTCTCCACACACACACCCATACACACACACACACACACACACACACACACACACACACACACACACACACACACACACACACACACACAAACACTTGAGCATACAAAAAGTGATTGTCCTGTATGGCTGAGAATAACTCAGTGCAGTATAAAAACCCTAGAGCAGAATGCAGATTCCTAGTGCCGAAAAGTCGTTCATGATTGTTGGGGGGGGGGGGGGGGGGGGGGGGGGGTGTGTCATCAGTCTCCACCCAGGCATAGGATAAGAGAACAGGTAGAAGCATGGGTGGTGGGGATGGAAACAGCGAGGAGAGGCGTGCAGATAAGTGTGCAGGTCTGGGGGTTGGTTATGTGGTCCAGTCACCTATGACGATCTCTTTCTGTGTGGTGTTGAAGCTGGATGGCCGTGCGTTTCATGTAAGGCACATGGACGGGGCCACTGTCCATTACCTGGGGGGCACCTCGGGTGGTCAATCAGATTTATGGTGGCTGGTAGTGGCTCGAGCACATCATCACAACAATTTCATAGCACGAATGGATGATCACTGCAATCCCACTGTTTACAAGGCAAGACAAAAGACACATTTCATACATCATTTGACAGAGTCATACTAAACACACACACACACACACACTGACACACACACACACACACACAAACGTGTACTGCTATGTGTGTTTCACAGTGCTTATAGGAACAAAATGAAGGAAGAACATACCTTATCATCAAAGCACTGAACCAAATGATAATTATAGCATATGCAAAGATGAAATAACCAATGACATTTTGGCATTCAGCATCTGATGATGAGGTCCCTCGCTTAATAAAACGTTCGTGTTGTCCACACCTACAATGAAAAGAGGACAGTGGTCTCCTGAAACTCTTACAAAAGGATATGGGCATGAATACAAGTCTGTAGTGCATGAATAAAATGGACTCACTCTGTGTGTGGTTTGCAGGATGTTAAGGACCCGTCTGAGTATGTGCTATAGCCGCAGTCATTGCAAACTGTATCTGAGGATGCAGTACCTGTGTGCAATCGAATAACAGGCACATCTCTAATCCATTCTATCAAAGCTCATTTCTATTATGAATTGAATGTCATTACTAATTGGCTGTAGAGGTGGGTATTACGTAGGAACCAGCAAAACAAATCATGATGGTTTGTTCTTTCTTTACCTTTCATTTTGATGTACTGTCCCGGTTTGCACTTTGTGTGTTCCACAGCTCCTTGGCAGCCATCTTTGATTGGGTCAGTGCAGTAGTGTCCTTCCAGAGGCTCACAGAGAGTATCTGAGGTGGAGCTGCAGTTCTTCTTCACTCTCACACCTGCAGCTGATTCACACAATAGGAAAATCGTTTCTGCTATGGATAACTGATGATGCACCCACTGAAGCAAACACTTTCCCCCCTCTCTACAAAGTAATGTAGGCCTAAATGAATGAAATGTGGCACATACACTAATTCAGTATATATAGCCTATAGTGAAGACAACTGATAGAATTTTAGGAGAAAATTGTATAAAGGCATAAATAATATAATAATATGTTGGGTCTTACTTGAATCACAATGGGTACATATCTTACAAGATGTCCACCCATTGTGTGTTTCAGTGTAGGTAGACTGGGGGCATGGGGCACATGTGGTAGTGGCGTGCTCCGAGCAGTGACTAGAAACATGAAATCCTGAAAAATGCATGCAATATCAGACACACTGGTGATCTTGGTGAAAACATGTACATTTTGCTGGAACTTAGTCAGGACACCATGGAAAAAGAGGTTTTTAATTTCAATGGGACTCCTAAAACAAGGGCCCAACAACATATGGCAAGCGTATGAAGCTTGAATACATTGCATAACATTGCAAGCCAGTTAAACATAAAAAAGTAAGTTGCCCTGCTGCCTTAAGTTTGTAAGTTAACTCAACTCGAGACTTAACTCAACTTGAGGAGCAGTCATTTCAGAACACCTCAGAAAATAGTGTATACACCTAGTAGTATTTAATCTCTGGTAAAAATATGAGAGTACATCGTTTTTTTTCTCTATGTTTTTGGATTGCCTAGTTTTACAGTATAGTCATATTTAACATAGCAATGGAAGTCTATGGAACCAAACAAAACATCATCAAATGTACATATTAACCCTTTTTTAAAATTGATGAAAAATTCACCAGAGTGCAAAACGGCTATTTAATTCCAATCAGTGATAACTTGTGGCTTGATGGTTCCATCCATTTCCAATGATTATCCTATGTTAAGCTATGCTGAAAAAACAACTCTACTTGGATCATACTACACTGTAAAAAATGCCTGTTGAAATTACGGCGAAAAACTGTCAAATTGCAACAGTCAGTGACCGTAAAATGTAAAACAGTTTATCTCTGTACTAAATATGGCAAGCCACTATTTAGTCAAAAAGCGCTACATAACTTTATTTTTGACAGGTGTCATATGTAGAAAATACTGGACTGTTCTCTGTAAACGAAGATATTGGAAAATACTGTTAAGTGAGATGAAGTAGTCAAGAAACGGTACATAACTTTATTTTTCACTGGTGTCAATATGTAGAAAATACTGAACTGTTCACTGAAAAGAAAATATTGGAAAATACCGTTAAGTGAAGATGAAGAAGTCAAGAAACGGTACATGACTTTATTTTTCACTGGTGTACACATATGTACACAGCAAATTTGCCAGAGTTCGATTGATCAGAGTTAGACTGGTGTTCAGCCAAAATCTAAACATCAAGAGTTGCAGCAACACTACAGAGTGTTATTTGACTCCTCTGGATCCGAGTTGTTGAGCTAAGAGAGCTAGAGAGTTAATGTTTAACTCCCTTGAGAGTTATGAAAAACATGCCTCCCCAATTTTCAAATGTTTTGGCAACATGAGCAGCCATTTTTGTTGAGTCCCCTATAAGTGAACCAAACTCAATCCTCTGTTAGTGAACCAAATTGTGAACCAACAGACAAAGAACTCTGTTCTGCTTTTCTTCACATTGTGTATACTACAAAAAGTAGGTGCTCTTTCTGGTCATGTTAGGCTTTTTGTCCTCTTTTAGTCCAATAGATCTCTTGTGATTGCACTTGTTCCAGGTGTAACTTGTCAAACCACTGATAGGCTGGTTGTAACAGGCAGAGTTTGATGTCAACACGCTATTTGATTAGTAGCCATCAATGAGTATTAACTTAGTATTAACTGCGAAAAATTCTCCACCGCAATATTTTTTTCCCTTATTGGACTTTGAGGCTTTGCCATCAGAGTTTTCGATTGAGAGGCAAATTGACACGGTAAACCTCTTCAAAATTCAGAATATCTTTTTTTGCATTCCTCCTACCCAACAGAAAGCAATGGAGGTTATAATGAATTGAATATTAATTACTCCACAGAAAACATATTGCCTGTCTGCTTGGTTCCAGGTGCCTCCATGTTTTAGATTTCACAAGAATGAAGCTGGCAACTGAATAAACTGTGCAACAGTTAAGGACTGCAAATGGCAACAGTTTGCACATTTTTCAGTAATTCACTGTAACTTATTATTTCTCCGGTAACAGCCTACAGTTTAGCCTCATTTAATATGTAAAATATACCTATAGGCTAGTATAATCTGAAAAAGTCTACCTGGGACAGTAATCCCTTGAGCTCTTAGAAGTAGCCCAGTCTATTTGAAACTGTCATTCTACCCCATCCAAATCAATCTATCAATCAATTCCTGACCTCACCTGAGTGCTAAGGGCTGTCATGCAATGATTAACTTACTGCCTGCACCTGCCAAATGCTTCATCACTCGGGTCACATGGTTCACTTGAACATGTATTTAAACAGGGACTGTTGCATTGTACTGGTCACTGGTTGCTAGCTAGCTAGCTGGCTGGCTGGCTGTAATTGGGCATTTATTTAGGTATCTAATTAAGTTGATGTTTATTGGACTCCAATGAGTAGAATCAGTTGTCTGTGATTGCAACTCTATAATTGGACTCACCTGAGTATAATCAGTCCAATCAGTTGTCTGATTGTAACTCTATAATTGAACTCACCTGAATATGATCTGTCCAATCTGTTTTGGCAACCACTGCTGCCATAATTTTACCGTAAAATGTAAAAAAAAATAATACCGTTATTTATTTAACGGTAGGCTTTGGCAACAGGGATGTGCACAGGAATCTCAAAGGGCAGTTGCTCTAACCTGAAGAAAGGGCAATCCCCCCCCCAAAAAAAAACCCATCAACAATGAGCGGCCTTCAGAATTTTTTAGGAAACTGCACCATGGGTATTATTATTTTTAGTAGTAGTAGTAGAAGTAGTATATTATTGTCATAATTATTAATATTACTTTATTGTATAGTATCTTGAATGCGTACCATATGATATAACATGCTAGTTTTTAAACATGTAGGCCTACCTATTAATCATATCAGAGATGATCAGCCTTATGCCCACCTGCCCTAAATGTCTCCTGATCCACATTTCCTCATGTGTGGTATGTGGCTGCCCCTAAATTAAATGAAATTATGAGAAAAAGCCTTGATAGTTTTTAAACCTGTATCAGTCACAGAGATGATCAGTCTTATGCCTACCTGCCCTATGTGCAGAGGTCTGTGGCTCTGAGTCATCCTCGTCTTAAATGAAATGAAATGATGAGTAAATTAATAGGCTAAATATGAGGATGCTTAATCAATTAACCCACTGTCATCTTTATAATCCTTGTAGCAGCCAAAGTAGACTTTAAGTTATAATAAATAGAAATAGCTTAAAAATGGTTAAAAAGATCATTTAATTTGAATTTGAAATTTCATTAATAGGCATATTCCATGATTAAAATGATGAATATTATATAGGAAAGCTAAAACCATAAGAATTCACAGGTTTAGGTCATTTGTTGGGTCTTTTGTAGCCTATATTAAAAATGTGTACTGTCGCTTTAAGAATTGACGAGCCGGCTTTCATTTCAGATCTCAAAGAACCGTGGCGTGGGAGCGACCACTTCTTATCTGTTGCTCTGAAGCTCCGAGCTTCTCGCAGACTTTATAACCTTTTATTTTCATTACAGATATTTTAGTTAGTTCATGCACATTTTGTAGGCATATGTCTTGAGAAGAACAGTAAACGTCAGTTATCATGTGGAGTGGATTTATTTCAATTACATGGACATTGACAGTGGAAACAGTATCTTTGGGTCGGAGAATATATCAGCGTAAGAAAAAGCACTTTCCTAGCGGTCTCACCAAGATCAAACCTCTACAATCCTGAAAAAGATTCTCTGCCTCACCTGCATCTGTTCATTTTTTTTCGCAGCCAACTCTGCAGAGATGTGCTTCCTTTAGTAGCCTACCCCTTAAGTTCTCTCTTGCTTGATAAAACGACATGTCATCTGCATGTTTCTTAGTTGGGTTAGCCTTCCACAAAACAACCTGAACCATGTAAAACGTTGACAATGACTGCAAGCTAGCTGGCTGTCGTTTTTCCCCAATATCTGAACGTGGCAGATTATTTAGGATCACTAAGCGTCCTAAACTCGAGAACGGCTTTAAGAGGCATTAATTGTGATCATGTAGTGTAATACTGTGTAGTCTGCTATGTTTCCAGCTCACCTCAGGCCGCCAGGGCAGTCGCTCTACTCCCACGACATCTTCGACATATTTTGCGTCTCTGCCCTGGTCGCATGTTTGCTTGCTCCCCCCTCCCTCCCATGTAGAGCTGCTCGTGCCCCCAGCAACGCGCATGCTGTCCCTCCCTTTGCCTATCTCTCGAGGTGCAGGTGAATCTGAATTTGAAAACTTAATTTAGGAAGCTTCAATCAAAAATACGAATTGCAAAGCAAATCAGTTGAAACATGAAATCTTAGCCTATTTTTCCGAGGCATATCTACAGCTGGCTGTCAGGTTTTTTTGCTACCTAAACGTGGCGCTGGCTGGCTGTCAGATGTATGATAACTAAAAGTTCTAAACTCAACATTGTAATAGAGAGGTTGATTGTGAGCATATTTTGTACCCTAATATGTAGACTGTGTGTAGGGCTCTAGCCGACACCCAGGCATCAAAATCTTTCGTGTCTCTTACCGCAGAGATACACCAGCGGCGACGCGACTCAAGCGACAGAGTGTAGCAGCAAGCGATACGAGAGATTGAGGAGACTAGAGTATGTCCGTACAGGCAGAAGGCAAAGCATTCAAGCATTCCCATTGGCTGTGGTCACTGACCTCTATACAGTCATTGGCTGTCGCGGCTTGTCGCCGAACCGCGTCATAGAAAGTTGAAAAGATTTCAACTTCAAATTGTCGCGCTCGTCGCGCAAATCGCTCTAGTCTTCAGAATCGCTTTTGTCTCTCGACTCAATACAAAGTCAATTACTTCCGTCGCTCGACTCGCTCAGATCGCCGCTGGTGTATCTCTGCGGTTATAGGCGCTCAAGCGCCTGTCGCGTGCCTTCTCCCTCCCCACCGGAGTTGTTGCGTAGGCCTACCTCACATCGTGCCCATTCTCGACGGGTCTGATGAATTTGTATGAATGACTTAAGTCTTTATTGTACAAAACTTCAATCAAAATTATGAATTATAAAGAAATCAAATGATATTGAAATATGAAATTATAATTGCCAAATTATTTTCCCCTCCCTTGGAAGGGCAATATCAGCCAATGTGGGCAAAAGGGCCGTTGCTCGGGCACCGTGGGCAACTATGCTGTGCACGTGCCTGTTTGGCAACCACTGCTGCCATAATCTTACCGTAAAATGTAAAAAGGAAATATAACGTTATTTGTTTAAAGGTAGACTTTGGCAACCACTGCTGCCAGCAATTTTCTGTAAAAACAACAGTTCTTTTTTTACTGTGTAGGAAATATTTGTTTATTATTTAGTAAACGTTCATGTAAAGATCAAATTTGGCAATAGGCAGCCCTGTTTCAATGAGCAGCATAGTTGCAGTACCTTTTTTGACCATTTCCTGCACAGTGTCCCTTTAAGGCAGCAGAGCAACTTACTTTTTACGTTTAACTGGCTTGCAATGTGTTACAGTGCAGCTACGCAGCTTCTTATCAGAGTTAGGCAATATGAGCGTCAGGCTTACCAGGTAAACACTTTGGACAACAACCCCATGGCCCCTCATATTCAAAAGGATCGCACTCGTACGGTGGTGGCCCATAGGATCCAGGCAGAGACAGGACCACTATCAACACAAACCTTCCCAGCATTTACGCTGGTAAATAGCAGCAGTGGCAGCTCCTGGGACTGTTTAAGAAGTCTGGCTCCAACACCTCACTAGAAATGAAACCAACATTACATAGCTGTGATACCAGTTAAAACACAGTATTTTTTTATTGGATGTAACCTATGATAAAATCCAAAAGAAATACCTAAAAATGTAATAGATAAATAACCAAAAATAATAGCAATAAGAACATTATGCTTTTAGTAGCCTATAGGCACCTTGTTTTCTGGTGACCAGGCATTGTCGTCAAATGGATAAGATTTTCATTTTATATTATAACATACAAACAATGGTGTAAATGGCAAGATAAGGGAGTACATTACCAATTTTGTCGTAAGTCTCTTCCTTTTTGGCACTGTTAACATTGGACACGCAGTGTCCAGGGTAGGCTACTTGCACATTACATCTCCGCTCCTTATACCTTATATTGTAACTTTCCTTTCCCTATTGCTGCCTGCCAAAAACTGTACAGACGAAGAAGACTAGTTGAACTGGTAGAACTGCAAAAGCACAAGAATGTTCTACAGATGCAACGCACAAGCACATCAATAGGAAGAAGAGGCAGCTTGGAGGTCAAGTTAAGTCAAGACAGCTTTATTGTCAGGTTTTTTTTTCATTCACACAAGTCATGCAATGAAATTGAAACTGTGTTTCTCTCTCATGTAAAGATATAGACATATTCAGGACTGATATCAACAGGACAGAACATGCAGAAACTGTTTTTCTCTCTTTCCCATGCAAACCAGGGCTTAACACTAACACACGCCAGGTAGCCAAATGCGGGTGAAAGTCGGCGTTGGCTAGTAGATACCGAAGGTTCACTAGCCATTCTGGCGGGTCCGTCACTATTCTAAATGATGAGGCACCGCATTTTGTAGTTTTTTCCCTCGGACCGTCTTTGCTACAAACGCAATGCAATGCGATTTCGCGAGCCTACAATACCCATGAAGCACCTGTGTCACGTGTCACCTGTGTCTCACGCGCGAGAGGAATCTGATAGAGCTAGTCTTGCGAATATGAGTGGCAGCAGCGAGTTGCCGGCACATCAGCGCGCGTTTGGAAAATGTCACTGAAAACCTTCACGTGAAAATAAAGTAGCGAAGTTCATCTCAACTGACCTGTTTTGGGATCTGTCATTAGTACAATGCATAGTAGTAGTGGACATTAAAATGACCAAGGCGAGAGGAGAACACCTCAGTCTTGAGAAAGTCTTGAGACTAATTAGCGCAGTGATAAGACAAGGACACATGCGGCATTAATAATGTTCGGTTTTAATCATTTTCTGATTTGCCTGTATGCCTTCATACCTTAATATTCCTCCATGTTTCTTGTGCTGTTGTTCCCGACTGTCAAACGGGGCTTAAACAACGCGCAGTAGTAGCCTTCCAGACAGTAGGCCTACAAAATCATGTCCCATGTCCCTTCGCATGTGCCCATCTTGCTTTGCGTCCGTTTATATTTTAAACAACTCAATATTAAACGGAATGAAAGGAAGTCGTAGCTCCTTCTGTAGTTACCGGCCGCATATGTATGTGCCTTCTAGTAGATAGCCTACTTTTATGAGAAAATATTCCAGAAGAGGTGTTATTCCACATCCATGACCGAGGACATGCGAAGCTTGGCAATGACTTTGCACTATCTACTTTGCGCATCGAAAGTGCCCTTCAGATCAAAGACGGAAATATTTTGCTCTCATGTAGCTTACATTTGTGCCCTTCCACAACACTGTGCTTGGTGTTTCTGCATTCCTCAGATAAGTCTGTTCTTATAGCATGCATGCATGCATGGACATTGGACCAGTTAACAACAATTCTAGTTATTATATTATATTATATTATATTATATTATATTATATTATATTATATTATATTATATTATGTTATATTGTGTTATATTATCCTACATTACATTATTACAGCCTATTATATAATTCATTAAAGCTGCTATGATGGTTCACAAAATTATGGCTAGCGAAAAGGCACAATGGCTAGTGAGTCAGGAAAACCACTAGCCAAAATGGCTGGTAAGCGAAAAAGTTAGTGTAAAGCACTGATGCAAACACATAGACATGCACAGGACTGACATTAATAGGACAGAATATAAAGTGCAAGACAGGACAAATAACAGTGTAAAAGGTAATAATAATGAAATAAGAAATTAATAAATAACATTTTGAAACGTGCCATTTGAAATATTTCACATTTACAATTAATCTAGGCAAAAGACAAGAGCAAGACTAGTATGCAAGACAAAGTACAGTAAAGCACACCAGGAGGTTTTATTGTATTTTTCCATGAATCACCACCATAACTTTTACATAACACTCAAGTAGGGCAAAAGAAAAACAGAAAAACAATATTACTCAATAAAAAGGAAGTTAAATAAAACAACAAAGGGAACTAAACTAGACTGCATTTCCGCAGAGACAATGCTAGCATGCAGCTTATGCACACACACACACACACAGACACACACACACACACACACACACACACACACACACACACACACACACACACACACACACACACACACACACACACAGACACACAGACACACAGACACACACACTACCATGGATGGGTAGCCTACGGCCTCTGTTGTTGCCTACGGCCTCTGTTTGCTCGCAAAATGTTCCTTTACCATCATTCAGTCTTGTAATGAGATCCTCAAACGAGACAGTGTCCATCATTAATTTCAGCCATTCTGTGAAGCAAGGCCTCACTTGACTTTTCAGTGTCTGAGGATGATTCCCACTGCAATAATAAATCTAGCCGATGCCAGGACAAACTCAACTTTTGTCACATTTAGTGGTAGGATAGATTGGTCTACAAGCAAACATAACTGGGGCGATTCTGGCAATGGTGCATCTAACCAATCTCCAAAAACATGAAGCACTTGCTTCCAAAAAGGCAAAACAAAAGGACAGTCCCACAAAAGGTGCAGATATGAGCCAATGTCACCTTTACATTTCTAGCCCTTTTTGTCCCTCATTAGCCCCATCTTGTGGAGCTTAACATGTGTAGCCACTTCAAAAGGATGACGGGAGCAGAGAATGGTATATGAGAGTGAGATAAAGCGGGCGGGTTCTTTTCCAGTATCCACTTTACGTCAGGTGAACGCCCCTTTAGGAGACCTTTGATTAGGAGACCTTCGGAGTCTTGAGGTAGAGAATAAATGGAGTCCCCTTAGCGCTGTAGATGGCGGTAGCGCACGTCTTGTGCAAACACCACGAAAAGAGAAGATTGAGCACACGCTTTTGCATTGAGTGGGCGTGTTTTGATTCCTCTTATTATATTTCCAACCTCTTTGACGGGAGGCAGAAGATACAGTTTTCGGTCTGGTTTATTTCCTGCCCTCTTACACTCTAAAATGGGCAAAAGGAGGTGTCCCCAAAATAAAACAAACACTACATTCACTAATCTAAAAATACTCGCCACACTACCACGTCTACCCTCAATTTAGTTTTCCTCCGCTCTGATTAACAGTTACGAACGTTATCAATCCCTTATCAATAACCCCACCCCTTATCAATATCGGTCCTATCTAATCCCTTAACTATTCCCGCCTGGACACCACCCCCCAATCAAAACCCTCCCCAAAACTGATTGGTTCACACAAAATTCTGGAAGACACACAAGGGAGTGGGGAACAACATTCACGCGCACAGATACACACACATTTGCCATTCACACATACAGATAGACAGAGAGGTTATCCTTTGGGGAAACACACACACAGTCCACTCAAGGGGCTCGGCGCTACACTATCTATGAATGACCTTATAGTGTGTGAATTTATTAACAGCATCCCTGATTATGAGAGCTTTAGAGGTGGTATATGTCTCTGCAGGGAGGGGAAAGGTGCACTAATGATCTTCCTAGCTGTCTTCGCTGTATGCTGCATGGCTTTCCTGTCGTGGTCTGTGCAGCTCCCACCCAAGACAGTGATGCAGCTGGACAAGATGCTCTCGATGGTCCCTCTGTAGAATGTGGTCATGAAGGCTGGTGGGGCAATGGCAGGCTTCGGCTTGCGTAGGAAGTAGAGGGCACTGCTGGTCCTTCTTGGCCAGTGATGACATGTTGGTGGTCCAGGAGAGGTCCTGGTGTGCACTCCCCAGGAGAAGTCCTAGACAAAAATGACCAGGGGGGGCGAGGTGGGCCAGCGTTTTTTCAGGGGTGTACATAAATTGGCAAAAGAGATAATTTTTTAAAGTTAGGAAATATATTATATAAAAAAATGTAGAGTATATCATGTTACGATAAGAAAATTATGTTTTAAGTCATTAGCTGTTGAGCACAGGGGCCACAACAGGGGCCAGGAGCAAATCCACAGGGGCCCTGGCCCACTCTGGCCCCTGTCTAGAACCGCCCCTGGCACACACAAAGGAAGGTATTATATCAGAGAGCATAGACAATACTCCTTGAATCTCCCTCTCTACACAGCAGCACTGGGCCCTGCCAAAGATGTCAGTGGCCCTGTATACTGGCATGCATTATGATAAAAAACACTACTACACAGACATTTAATAGTAGTTTTGTACATCTACATTGGGTGAGTTGAACATTAGCAGCATGTGTGTACAGTAGAATATCTTATATCCTTACATGGTATCTACAAGTAT
>NW_026945695.1:0-38423 GCF_034702125.1 Engraulis encrasicolus
CACGGTACTGTGCTCTGCCAATACTGTCGTTGCTGCGCTTGCTGCATCCCGCGCTTGCTGTGCTCTGTGTTTGGGGTTTTGGGGGCTTGCAGGGTGTCTGACGTGAAGTCGCTCGGGGTGCATTGCCCCGTAAATTTTTTTGTTTGCCCGTTTTTTAGTTGTCCATTTGCTTTGGCTGCTTGTGCTACGTGATGTGCGCTAACCCCCCAGTTAATGGGGAAATTCCTGGGGGGAACTGTGTGCGAATTTTCTGCATGGTGTGCTTTTTCTTTGTTTTTTTTGTTGATTTAATACTTTTCTTTTTGTTTGCTGTGCTTTACCTTCTTTTGTTTTGCTTGGTGTGTTTTCCTTTTCGTTGTAGTGTATTAGCCCTTTTTGTTTTGCCTTAGATCTTGGTTTGCTTGGGAAGTCCCATTAGGGGGAGACAACCTGTAGGCCTAGGCTATTGTGGCTAATCCTTGTAAGTGTGTGTGTAGTGTAGGTGTGTGAAATTTAATCCCGGTTTTTAAGATTATTAAATTTTTTGAAAAATGAAGAAAAAAAAAGATTTGTAATTTTTTGAAACCCACGTTTGTCATCTTGCCCAAAAAAACCTGTGTGGTTAACGAAATATTGATTTCCCAAAAATTTGGTGCTTAAAGTGTATCACCTTCGGTACTTTTACACACAATAAAAGTGATTTTGACAAATACAGCATTTGTTGCTGTCGGCACAGCCAATAAGGGAAAACAGCTAAATTAAGCCCCCCGTTCTATTTCTTTGAAAGCGTTTTAAACGGGGGGGTGAAGCTTTGGTCTGGGGGGGGCGTAGATGTATCAGATATCTTTCTTTTTAGTTCTAAACTTCTGGTTAAAAAGAAAATGCCCAAAACGATCTGTCACAGACAGATAGTCTCCCGTTTCCAGGAGGTAGCTTTTTGAGATCATGATTCTTGTTATGAGAACATCAAAACGCAAAGCATTTCGTGTGAAGTGAGGGATGTAGTTAGCCACAGAAGTTAAGCTGTTTTCCCAATAATTTGAAACGCATTTGCCCCCGCCCAAGTGAAAAAAATTTTTCTCAAAAAAAGGTCCCTTAATGAAAGCTTGGGAGGCTTAGGCACGTTTTTCCCGACGCCTATTTTAAAAGGGTCGGTGCGCTCGAAATGGCGAAATAGGATGCGTAGGCCGGGGGAAGAAGGCATATTACCGAGGATCCAAAATAGCTTCGAAGTTCTTATAGCACGACGAGAGAGAGGGGAGGGGAGAAAGACTCTAAATTTGTTTGCCGGGGCAAATTGTTTTTGGAATCATGTCAAAATTTTTTTGAAACCCCTTTGGGAGCCCACATTCAATGCATTAAAAAAATGTGGAAACGGTTAAACAGTTTTTTTTTTACGGTCAAAATTTGAGCTTTCCTATTATTTTTTTATAGGGAAAAGATATACTAGTGAATGGACTAAAAATTTCAGTAGTTTATCCAAACTGTGTCAAAGGGATTTTTTGTTTTTCCAAGTTGTCTGAAATATGATGTTAACTGTTCAAATGACCCCAAAACGGGCCCAACCCGTTGGGGGGGCATTGGTAGTGTTGAGGGAGGGGGGTGTTTAAAGTTCCCATTGGGGGGGGCTTAGTCGGCATTGGCGGGGTTTTTTGATGGGTAAAGGGGGGGAATTTATTTTATTAAAAAGGGCTGAAAACCCAAACCCTTTCCCTACCTATCTATCTATCGTTGCTTTTTCAAAACAATTTCCCCACCCCAAAAAAAAATTCACATTGACATTGGGAGTACACAGACACCGTGACCCCTACCCCCAAAATTTTCCCTCAATGATGTTACAGAAAATAAAACACATCACTACCGGGGGCCAACCAGAAGCCAGGTTCACAGGAGACTTTTTCCCCCCGACTGTGGGGGCCCAGAAAACCAAACCCTTTTTCCCCGAGCAGGAGCCCGTAGCTGGCCCTAAAGAAAGCAAGGGCTAACCTTTTCCCCAGGGCCCCATCAGGAAACCCCAAAAAAGGGAAAATCAGCCCAAAAAAAACACACTTTCAAAGCCGCGGGAAAAACCCACAGAGCCTGTGGCAGGGCATACAGGCCATCCGGACTTAACCCTTGAACCACGGGCTATGACAACAACACCCCTTGTTTAAGGGACCTGAACAGTTTCTTTGCCCCCCTTTGAAGCAAAAAAATGACACTCACCCCACAAAAAAATCCCCCCCCCCCCCCAATGATCAACCCCTTTTAATTTGCCTTTGGCCGTTTTTAGAGGAAAATGGCCCCCCCAAGGGTTCCCCCCCTCTCAAAAAGAAAACCCCTTTTGGCCCCCCTAGAAAAACATCCCAAAGGCCCTCCCCGTGGGGTTAAGGTTTTTGTCCCAGAAGAAGCTGAAGGTTTTGTCCTTCACCTACTCTTTAAATCCCCCCCCTCGAGCCAAGAAAGGTCCCCCCTTTTTAAAACTTTTTCAAAGTTTAAAATTTTTTTCCTTTTTTCCTGTGCCAAAGGAAAAATCATCCCCCCAACCCCGGCTTCCCTTGAATTGCCCGCCTTCTTTTTGGGCACTGACCGCCCCAAAATTTTCATGAAAGTGCTTGGAAAGGTTTTCTTTCCCCTAAACACTTTAAAAGGGCCACCCTACCCCCCACCCCTATTACCCCTCCCAGTTCCGCTTTTACCGAGCCCTATGGCGACACACGGAAAGGTTGCAATTTCCCCTGGGCCCCCCCTTACACCCCTTCCCCCCACTTGGCAATAAAAGGCCAACCCATATGTGGGGAATGCTTTTTTCATTGGTTTTTATTTTCAGCTTCAATCCCCTCTTACCAAAAAAACCCCCCCCCCTCACCCAAAAAACGGGGGCCCAAACCCTAGGTTTCAGCCCCCCCTCCCTTTCCTTGGCAACCCCTTGGCTTCCCTTGGATTTCCCCTTTGAAAATGCAAAGTAAAAAACCACAAGCTTAAAAAACCGGGTCCCGGGGAAACAAACCCCCCTCAAAGCACCCCGGAACCCCCCCCTGACCCCCCGGGGGGCCCTCCCGCAAAGGTTGTGTTCCCCCTGCCCCCTTTGGGGGTTACCCCTGTGAACCGACCCCTAACACCCACAGCACTAACCATCTATTTGGAATTTTGCGGATGATACAACATGGGGGGCCTCCTCAAAAAGGGGCCCGTGAAAACTCATAGTCACTACAGAGAAAGAAGTAGGACCGGGGTGGCCAAAAGGGTGAAAAGAAACAACCTCCTGGGGGTAATGTCAACAAGACCAAGGAATTTTTTGTCAACTTCCAAAGGGTCCAAAAACAAACTGCACCCCCTGACCATGGGACGGCGATCCCTGGGGGAGAGGGGTGGCAGCCCCCAATTTTCCCTTGGAGTCCCCCCCCTGGAGACCTTTTTGGGGCCCCAAACCCAAACACTACATAAACTGGCGAAGAAGGCCCTCAGGTCTCTACTTCCGCCCCAAATTAAAAAAAGGAAAGTCCCTACACCCCCCTTCAGGGAACAACATTCTACAGGGGGAACCTTTGAGAGGCGTGTGTCCAACTGCACACATGTGGGGGGGAACCCTGCCGGAGAAAAACAGGAGAAAACTCCAGCGTGTTGTAAACCCCACCCGAAGAAAAATCTTTGGGGTTTTTCCACCCCCCCTCCCGCGGGGCCCTTTTCCCCAGCCTCACCCGGAAAGCCCCCTGATAAACACCCAAAGAACAAGCCCCCCTTGCACACAAAATGTTCAGCCTCCTGCCCTCTGGAAAAAGGTTCGGGCCCCGCCCCCCCGGTTCCCCCGTACCACCAGGTGGCAAAGGCCAGCACAAGGGCCCCCAACGATCAAAGATGCTGAACCCCAAAAAACCCCACTTTTCCCTCCACTTCACCCCTTTTAACCCGAAAAGGCCACTGAAAAACCCCCCCCCCCTCCCCCACCCCTTTTCTTGCAACCCCCCCCCCCCCCCCCCCCCTGAAACTTCCCTGGCCATATTTTACGGGGGGAACAAACCCTTTAAACCGGGCATAACTCAAAACATGCACACCAACCAACACACAACACACCGCAACACCACCACACACAAGCCAACTCCCCCTTTCTGCATTAAAACCCCAAAAATCACCACACGGTCCACCACCACACAACCACACAAACACAGACCCCACAAAACAAAACACACAAGCGAAACCACCGCCCTTTTTAACCCGGAAATTAAACACATAAACCCCATACAAAACCAATAAAACCACACCACACACACAAAACACACTCCCGGGGGGTGTTACTTGACGGGGACCTTTTTTAATATTTATTTTCTTCAAAACCCAAACTAATTACCCTGGCCCAAAACGCTATAAAGGACTTTTTTTAGGAAAAAGCCCCAAAAAGCACAACAATACCTTTTTTGGGATGTCCTCTACAAGTCTTCTGTTGCCCCAAGTTTGCATTTTAAAATGTCTGTATGAGCACTGTCTTTTGTCCATACTGTTTTTTAAAGTCCTTTGTATAAGTATTTGTCTATGTCTATACTGTCTAGGGCCCCTTAACTAGATTGTTAGTCTTTTATGGGGAAAGCAGAAATGTAATTTCAAATTCTTTTTTTATGCCCAGTGCATGAAAAGAAAATTGACAATAAAACCCCTATTTTGACTTGCTTGACTGTCGTCTGTCTCCCTTTCTCCCCCCCTCTTTCGGGACAGGACCACCCCAGGACAATCATAAAGTAACAAATTTGGGTTTGCAGTTCTTCTTTGTTCATGTCCCGGGGGTCCGCTAAGTAGGCTAAAAAATTTTCAAAATTTTTAAAAGCCCGGTTTTTTTCCCCCAAAATTTTTCCCCAGGGGAGACCATGCCCCCAAACCCCCAGTTTGCTCTTATCAAACAAATCCCCCAAAAAACCCCAACCTCCCACCCCCAAACATGCGCCCCGCCCCCCCTCCCAACCCACACCGCCGCTCCGTGCCACCCGCCCACGCCGCACCTTTTTAAACCCCCTGCCCCTTTTTTTTAATTTTTTTTTTGGGTTTGCAATTTAGGAAACATACACAGGACGTGACGGGTTTCAAAATTTTTAAAACATTTAAAATCCAAAGTAAAAAGATGGGGTTTTTTGGCTCTTTTTTCGGGGATCCGGACTTGTGGCTCTTTTCCTTTAAAAAGGGAGCGTTCAAAAAACGGGCTCTTTTGGCCCTTTTTTTAAATTTTATTTATTCAGTTTTAAAGAATTTTAATATTTTGACCCACCTCAAGGAAATTTTTGCCCAAAAAAAACAACGATTATTCCCCCTTCCCTTCAAAAAGCCCGTTTTTGCCTCTCTTTGGGCAAACAATTGTGTTTTTTTTTCCCAAATTTAATTACTTGGTGGGAGGGTCCCCGTGCTTAAAATGAAGGAAAAATGAACGAAAAAAACCCGGGCGGGGGGCCCTCCCCCCAGCTGTGCCCGGGTTTCCCCCTTTTCGTTCACTTCAGCGACCCATTCAAAAAAACCCGGGGCCCCCGTTCATAAACGACCCCCTCTACCAAAGTTTTTTTCCCTGCGTTTTTTTTATCTACCTAGGTCGACGTGTGGGGAAATTGTTCCAAGTGTCCCCGCTTGTCAGTTTTGGGTGGGGCATTGTTGTGTGTTTTGGGGTGCCTCCCCTCCCTTACGGCACAACCCGGAGCCGAGGCGGGCCGGGGGTTAAAACCCCGTTACCTTTTTGGTTTAATGTTCGGCGATTTTGGGCGCTTTTTAAAAGGGGACTTTAACTTTGCCAGCATTTTTCTTTTGGGTTTGGGTTTTTTGGGACTTTTTTTCCTGAAAAAAAATTTAATTTCGTTTCCCAAGGTGGCTCTGGTTTTTGCTGTCTTTTCTTACCCCCGGTTAGTTTGGTTCCCTGTAGATTAAAAAAAATTTTCCCCAGGGATACCCCTTTTTCTGCAAATCTTTTTTTGGGGGGGCCCCTCGCCCCCAACTAAAACTTGCCCCCGTTCCCCTTTCTCCATTTGTGGTAAAATTTTATTTAAAATGGCTTTTTGGAACTAACTCCCCGGGGGGTCCTTGCAGTTTCAAAAAAATTGTTTTCCGGGCCCCCCCAAAAATTTTATGAAGTTAGGGGCCCTTGCTTGTAATTAAACCCAATTTTAACCGTTGAAAGGGTGTCCAAAAAAAATTCTTCCCTATGAGATGGGGGATAATACGTTTTACTGTGACGTCTTCATTAAATACCTTCCCAACGTTTTTAACCCCCCCCCCCCCGGGGGGGAAACCCCTGAATCAGCCCCCAACTGAGGGGGATAACGAAAACTTCGGACTTTGCTTATGTGAAAAACCCCAAGTTGCAAAGAATAAAAACGTTTTTTAAAAGCGGGGAAAAGAAAAAGAAAAACCCAAGAAAAACAGGGGAGGACGAAAAAGTCCTTTGAAAAAAAGCAAACGACCGGAGATGTTTGCGGGAAAAAAGCTTTCGTATTAAACCCCCAAGTGACAAAGTAAATTTCCCAGTGGCTGGAATAGGATGGGCTGAATGGAAAGCCGCGTGGCGAGGGTTGGGTCCACGTATTCTTTCCCCGGGAAACCCCCAAACCTAAAGCGAGATGCTGTGGTAAACACGGGGGGGTTGGGTGGGCCCGATGGTCGCTGTAAAAGAATTTTACATCAACCGTACACAGGGCCCAACGTTTCTAGTGCCAATCCCAGCTGTTGTTGCCAGACCCGACAAAGTTGAAATGAAGACTCGCCTGCCCGGGAACTAAAGATGGGAAAATTTTAAATTGGTACCCCGGGTTGCCCAAAAAAGAATGGATTCCAAAATTCCCCGATTGATTGCTTTAACAAAAATTTTTAAAAAGGGCTTGGGCAAAAAAAAGTAAGGGTTTCCCCCCCCTGGATGGTTGGCCAGATAGCTGGGCAGCTTCCCCAGAAAGCCCCTGGCTTTCCCCCGCTTTCAAGTTTCCCTGTACCCCTCCATCCCGATTGAGGAGACAAGGATTTATCCAAAACCGGAATGCCAAAAGTTGTGTTGCCGGGTTTGTGGAGGTTTGGGAAAACCCGGGGACAGCCAGGTGGGGCCGCGGCCCCGGGCACAAATGGGGTAGTTTCGAGAGAGGAATTCCTGAAAGTTTACAATCCCCGAAAATTTTCTTGGTGATTTAGTTGACAGAGGAAATTTTGGATCAAAACGGCATACCCGGCGGAAATGTTCTGTTTACCCAAAAGAAGACGAACAAGGCCCAATGCAAAGGGCCCAAATCCAAAATCGTGCATTGGGAATGAGCCCTGGATGCTTTGTGCCCCAAAAATAAATTACCCGAGTGGAAAAAAAAAGTCAAGGGGGGGGAATTGCAGCACTTCCACTGTTGCAGAAACGGGTTTCCGGGCTGTGCGTGCGTTTTTTTTAGCACCGAGTTCACCAAAGGCACATGGGGCCTTTCCCCGAGAGGAGAAAATACCGCTTCGCAGACGTAAACCCCCACCCCCCTTTAAAAAAGGAATCGTGGGTTTTCCCCTTTTACCCCTTAACCCCCCCCCTGCCCCAACCCTCGGGAAATTTAAAACTTCCCCCCTTTAATTACTTTTTCCAAAAACCCCCCCCCCTGATTTCTTTCCCAAAAATATCTACTAATTTTTAAAAAAAAATCCACCCCCAACCCCCTTTAAGAATTTCCCCCGTTTACAATAAATTTCACCCCCCCACATCACAAACCCCGGCCCCCCCCCAAAAAAATCCCCCCCCCCCCCCCGGGTGGGCCCCCCTTAGGTTATGACTTTGGGGAAAAAAACCCCCCCGGGTTAAGAATTTTTAGGAATTTAGGAAATCAAAATTTCCCCGGCCCCGAAACCCGTTTTAAGTTCCCCCAAGTTCCCCCCTTGGGTTTAATCAGTTTATGCCCCCCCCGAAAAAAGTTCCCCCCCCCCAACCCTTTAATTTTGCCCCCCCCACTGTTTTTAACTTGTCCCCCCAAAAATTTCCCCTAATTCCCCCCCTTTTTTTTCCCCCTTTTCCCCCCCTCAGCCCCCCCCCTTCCCCCCGTTTTTGATAGAACCCCCCCCCCCCCATTATTTTAATTATTTTAAAAATTTTCAGTGCCCTTTTTTATTATTGGCACCCCTTTGGGGGAGATGTTTTTTTTTTGTTCCAATTTATTATTAGTTTCTTAAAAAATTTTGGGGGCCCTTTAAAGGAAAAAAAAAAAGAAAAAACCCAACCCTTTAATTAAAAATGCATTTATTCAGTGGGGAAAAAATCCCACATAAAGAAATAATTATTTTTACACAAAAAATGTGTTTCACAATTATTAGCACCCCTGTTGGGTTTAAAAATTTTGTACAACCCCCTTTTGCCCAAAAAAGCAGCCCCCCTAATCTTCTCCTATAATTTTTTTAAAAAGAAAGGGGAAAAAACAGAAAAAAGGGATATTCAGCCATTCCCCCTTTTTCCCGGGAAAACTCTCTAAATCATCCAGGGGAACCCGGGTCCTCCCTTGTACCCCCCTCTTCCGCTCAACCCCCGGAGGGTTAAAATTTGGCCTTTTGTTTGGGTCATTGTCTTGTGAAAGACCCCAGTTACGAAAACCCCTCTTCAGTTTTTTGGCCCCGGGGGCAACAGATTTTGTTTTTTTAAAAAGTCCTTTGGGATTTCAAAGCTTTATGATGCCATGCACCCCCCAACAAGCCCTTCCCGGGCCTTTGGAAACGAAAAAGCCCCACCGGGCCCTCCTGCCCCCCCCCCTTTCTTTTCACAGGGGTATGAGGTTTCTTTTCAAAATGCCCCCACTTTCGTGGGACGCAGACCCACTTTTGGTGTTTTTTGCCAAAAAGCTCAATCTTGGTCTCATTGACCAAAGCACCGGGGGCCCGTTGAAGCCCCCAATTTCCCCCTGGTGCGAACTCCAGAGTTTGCCCTTTATGATTTGGGGTGAGGAAAGGTTTTTTCCGGGGCATGCCCCCCAGCAGCTTGGGTTTGGGGGTAGCAGGCCTGTTGGGTTTTATTTGGAGGCTTTGTGACCCCCGGATGCTACCCCTTTTTTGTAAATTTTGTAACAGTGAGCTTTGGGATATTTTTTATTTCTCTTACCATCCCCTCAAATGGGCGTGGTGGCCCAAAAAAAACTTGGGTCCTTTGTCCAGGCTTGTTTACCATGTTCCGTTGTTTTTTAAATTTTTAATTATTCCTTCACAGAAGTATGGGGGCTGCAGTTGAAAATTGGCCCAAACTCCCTTTTAGCCCCTTTTCCCCGACCGAGGGAAAGGGCGACACCATTGCCCCACCCTTTTATGCTGTGTTCCCTTTTTCTTTCCCATGTTTAAGAGTGGATAAGAGGGAAAGGGGCCCCTTTTTGGGGTCACGTTTATATTTATACCCCAGGGAAACAGGGGGAAATGTTGAATTTTCTAAAATTAAAAGTTCCTACATACTCTGGTAAATTTGTAAACTACTGTTTGAAATGGGAAAAGAAATTTCTTCAAATTTTTATTTATTTTTGGGGGAAATTTTTTAAGGGTGGGCCCAAAAATTGTGGAACAGGTGATTTAATGAAAAATAATTTTTTTTTAGTCAGGGTTTTTTTTTATTTTCCCACAATTCATTTTAGTTGAAGGCAATTTTCCTAAAATTTTCAGTGTGCCGTTTTTTTTGCAATAAAAAACGGGAAATTTTTTTTAAGGCTTTTTTAAAACATCTCAACCAGGGGTTGGGCCAAATTTAAAATTATGGAGGGCCCCTGTATGTTTTCATAATCTTGTTTTTAAATGAAGGAAATATTGGTTTTCTGCATTTTTTTTAGCCTTAATGAGAAAAAATGAGAATACTTGATTTAAAGGAAAATAAAGGAAATTTATTTATTGTTTGTAATTATGTTTAAGTATTTTCCCCGGGATCCTTTTTTTTTTACCCCATGTGGGTAGGGGTTTTGGGGGGGGGGCGGCCTTTTTTTTTTGCCCCAAAATAAGGGGGTTTCACTGGGGGGGAAAAAAAATTTAAAAAACCCTGCATAGACTATTTCCCGTCAGGATTACAGTGCCCCTCAATACTTCAAAAACTCATCATCTCATCATGATGTATCGTCATGTATCAAAAAAAGTATCCCCACATGACACATGGCCCCAGGGGAAAAGCACCCCATCTCGTAAATTACGGGATTGAAATAGGGGGGTTTGGGGGAAAAATGGGCCAAAAAAAAAAAAATCTCGATAGTTTTAGAATTTTAAGATAAGATAATTTTAGATAATTTCCAAAAAAACTTGGCCCAAAAAACCGAAAGGGGGGGGGGGAATCAATGTGTTTTTAATTTTATGTATGGGAAATTTTGGGATTTTTTTAGCAATGCGCAATGCCACCCCCGGTCACTTCAGGCCCAAATTGCGTACTGACTAAATTTACCAGATGTTGGTTTTGGTTGGGGAATGGTTTAAACATGTCCAAAAAGAAAAAAGACAAAAAGAAGCTAATTTGTTTTTTTGGAGTTTCGTCAACAGCCCCAAAACAAATTTTAGGCCCCGGATTTTAAAAAAAAAAACTTTCCGGAGAATGGCTTTAGGCCCAATGATGAGCGGACAGAAATGTAGTGGGGGAGTCCCCTTTAAATGCGAAAAACGTTCCGTATGTGGTTGTGAAAACATGCGGTTTGTTTTTGAAAAAGGGGTAAAGGGAAGGGGTATGTGTTTCCCCTTTTCTCATGAATGCCCAAAAATAGGGCATGTCCCCTCGGGATATCAACTGAATTTTAACGACCCGGCAGGCGTGAGCCGGGGAAAGGAGTTGAGGCTCCTGGGGTCTCTCTTCCCCCCTTCCCTCCCCTTTAAATCCAAGAATGGACGCGCCCCCCTTATTCTCTTGGCAACTTCGATGCCCTAGAAAATTAAAAAATGGGAAAAACATGCCCTCCATGGCGTTTTGGTTCTTTAATGCACGCAGTTCCCGGCCAGTTTCCCCTTTTAATTTGTCAGCCCTTTCCCCCCACCTTTTTCCCAAAGGGGCACCGCCCCATATACAAATTTTTTCCCCTCTGTGCATCAGTTTGAGGCATGACGGCAAAACGGCAAAAACAGATTTAAAAACCAGACAATAATCACTTTACTTGAAGGTGACCTGTTGACCCCTTTGTGGGGGAATTAAGATTAAAGAATACCAAAATAAAACAAAATTTTTTAAATTTGGCTACCTTTTTCCCCCAGTTGCCTTAGCCTTCAAACAAAAAATTTTGTCCGTTCGTTTGGGGATAATGTTTTATCCTTCGGGCCTGCAGACCCGTTTTTTTTTTTTTTTTTTTAACCCCGGATGAGGTGGTACCCAAAACCCTTTTTTTGGTGCGCATATGAGTAACGGCCCCAAAATAGTTTGTGCACCCCCTGGGCCCAACAAGAGGTCTGGGATTTAAAATTTTTGGATGTCTACAATAGGGCTACAAACACAAACCCTTTGGCCCGTATAAACCCAAAAAATTACAATTTTTTTGCTGTCTTTATTTGTGCATGATTCCAGCTAATTTCAATTCTGAAACCCGGAGGTAGTAGGCTGCATTTGGTGTTTTAAAAAAGGGGTGTGCCCAAAAAAAATGTCGAAAAGAAGGGCCAAACGCCCCCTACTTTCTTTCACGAATACAAAAGCATCGATTCATTGGAAAAAGGTTTCGTGATACTTATTTTCCCCAAATACTGCATGGATTTTATGACAATTTTATTTTTGATGCCAATAAAATTGTATTTGCCCCCGGTGTTGATTTTGTTCAGTAGAGGAGTTAAAATTTCTGTTTTGATGTAAACTTTTCTCCAGTTTTAAAAAAATGTTAAAAAGAATGAACTGATTATGAAAGCCCCACACAGCAACTGACCAAAAAAAGCTGTATTTTTGCACATTTACTGAAGTAAATATCGCAATGCATCACAGTAGTACATGAATCGCCCAATGCCCCTCGTGATTGAACGCCCTCGGGGGCATGTTTATCGTGATGGCCCCTCGAATCGTGAAACCCCTTTTTCCCAATACCCACCCCCAGTTGGGAAAAAAGGGGGGGGACCGCGGGGTTGGGAAAAAATGCTGTGCTGAAGGGCTTTTGGGAATTTTAAAAAAAAAGGGGCCAAAATGCTCTGGTCTGTAAAGTAAGCCTTCATCAATTGCATGAAAAAACATATCCATGTAAATAAAAATAAAGTTTATAATGTATTGCTTATTGGGTTCTGTTATATGACCAGCCAATTTTTGACTGGAAACAGTGCATTTGGGATAGTGAAACCGTAGGGCAGCTGGCAAATTGAATGTGGGTTGAATTTCACACATTGTAATTTTTAACTCACTGCGGCCAGTCTAAACTTAACAGTACTTGTCCACCTAATCAGTTATGCATCTTATACATGCAGGTGGTGGGTTTGAGGTGGTGAGTAACAGCCACTAATAGTTGTACGAGGGAAACACATTGCCTTAGCTAGTTCGCCTTAAAAATAGCATGCCTAAATAGCGATTTCTCAGACCAGAGACAAAGCTATTTATCTTCCTAACTAATTTGGCCCTTTCCCATATTCACACAGGGGGAATCGGTTGTAAGTTAAAGCAATAGTTTTCAAAACGGCCCTCAGGCATCATGCACGGCTGGGTTTTGACGTGGGAAATGAAGCAGTGATCGGATATATATTGGCAAAATAATCTATGAACCAAAATGTCAAATAAAGGAATTACTCCGGGAAAAAAATACGTTATTAAAATAAAGCATTAACAATTTGTAGAAATGTATGAGCTTTCAACCGCTGTGCCGCCATTGTTGATATGACGTCACCCAAATGGTAGTCATTCTCGACGGTAGATAAACAAACAGCCTAGCCAAATGGATACTAGAGAAGAGGCAGAGGACGAACGCGACGGGCCAACAAATCGCTCTTATCACCCTGTAGCCTATGCTTTTGAGCCCGTGAGGGAAGAGGCTATAGTGGCTACTTTTCAGTCGACAATGATGAAGACGAGACATGGGCTAATAATGATGAAGATCGGCAAGGGAGATTTACACCAGTGGTGTATGTGTGGGGGCTTGCGTCCAAATGGAAACACAACTGAGAGTGTTTGCTGCCAGGTGTTGACACTTAACCATCTGACACTAGGCCAGTGGCTACAGGAAAAATCGTGCAAATTATGATACAAGCATGAATTCGGCCCAAGTATGTGCTCAAGACCCATACGATCAAATCTACCCGATTGGCCACTTGAATTGGCTGCCATTTTCCAAGATGGCCGCCAAAAAAGACCCCAGAAATGGATTTATTGCATAGAATTGACCTAGAAATTATGATACAAGTATAAATTTCAACATAATATGTGCTCAAGACCAATACGATCAAATCTACCTGATTGGCCACTTCAAATGGCAGCCATTTTCTAAGATGCCGCCAAAAAAGGACCACAGAAATAGATTTATTGCATAGAACTGACCTAGAAAATGATGATACATGCTGAAATTCAACGTGTATGTGCTTAAGACCAATACGGTCAAATCTACCTGATTGGCCACTTGAAATGGTGGCCATGTCCAAGATGGCCGCCAAAAAAGACCCCAGAAAGTGATTTATTGCATAAAATTTGACCTAGAAAGTATGATACAAGTATGAAATTCAACATGTATGTGCTTAAGACCAATACGATCAAATCTGTCTGATTTGCCATTTGCAATGGTGGCCATTCTCCAAAATGGCCACCATGAAAAACTCTAAAAATGGATTTGTTGCACAGAATTGAGAAAGGAAATTATGATACAAGCACAACCAAGAATTTGGCAGTTATGTGCTTAAGACCAACACAATACATTCTAATAATTTCCCAGTTTAAATGACAGCGATTTTCCAAGATGGCCACCAAAAATACCATAGAATGGTTTTGTTGCACAGGATTGATCAAGCAAGTTATTATACAAGCATAAATTTTGGCATGAATGTGCAAAAAAACAATACAATCAATTTTCCTGATCGCCACTTGAAATGGAAGCCATTTTATAATATGGCCACAAAAAGGCTGAATTATAGCCCAGAGGTGAGCAAAAAAAAAAAGATACAAGTATGTAAATTTTGTGTGTTTGTGCTTAAGAGCAATAGGCCTATAATCAAATCCACTCATTTGCAACTTGAAAATGTATGGTAGCCATTTTTAAAGATGGCCATCAAAGAAGACACTAGAACTTCATTAATTGCAATTAAATCTAGCAGATGTTGCCCAAATCAATGTTAACATTCACTTCATTGATCATTTCCATTGATTTCATCATAGAAGGAAACACAATCAAGCAAAAAGGCACATAACTATAGGCTACCGAGGGTAACCCCGGCTCTCTGAGGCATATGAACCAGACATCTCACTATGGGTAACGCCCGCGACCATTTGCCAAAACTTGCTTTCAATCATGCCGTCAGGCCAATGAGCTGCACAGCTGGGGATCCCGCCCCCTCGGGGACAAAGCCCAGGTGCGCTGGGCTCTGAGCTTCAATCTGAGGCAACTAACCTTTGAGCTCATGGGGAGCGGGGCAATCTGGTGAGATGTCTCTTTCATCTCCCTCAGAGAAACCAGAGTTACCCTCGGTAACCTGTAGTTCTCTTTCTGTCGAAACACTCGACATCCCACTATGGGTATTGAAAAACTCCAGATTGAGTTGCCTTTACCTAGAATGCGCAAACAAAAGCTTGGCCGGGGCACAGACCATTCTCCTGCCGATGCCCAGAGCTGTTGAAGGCGAAGAGGCAGCGTCCATCAGCAGTGATAAGCGTCATGCTCACCCAACGCGCAGCCCGAGATGCAACAGCCGCCCAAGGGCCCAGGGTCTTCGTTCCGAACCCAAAGACGAGAGGCTAGGCAACAGGCGCACAAAGGCAGCGTCCGGACATCCAATAGCACGGAGAGCACGCAGTGGAGGGAACCCGGGGCACGGAAACCACCCGTCTGGGTGTAACCGATGTGCAGGCGGAGCCCACAGAGGTGTAGCGAGGCCCCCAATACCAAGTGGTATTCCCCAATGGCAAACCAGGCCTTGACACAAGGGGGAATTTCCAGCATGTTCAGTACACAACATCCCAGACATGTGGACTCGAGTCCAGTGACTTGGACTCGAGTCTGACTCGAGTCAGCGGTGTGAAGACTTGCGACTTGAAATTTCAAGATCAGAAAGGACTTGCGACTCGACTCGACTTGCACGCCTTTGACTCGGGACTCGACTTGGACTTGACAGTTGTAACTTTCAATGACTTGGCGTGACTTGCCATGTTGGGTCTAAAAAAAAGTCCACGTCCAACCCTTGTTTTCAGAATGCAACAGCCCGCCCACATTCTTTGTTTGAATCACGTCATTGTCCTAAGCGGTGCTATGCCATTGGCGGCCAGATGCGGCCGGACGCGGCTGGCCTGGACGAGGCGACCAGCGGCAACAGTGAAATACCCCTACATTTTAAACCATCGCGGAAGTTAATTTATCTCCCTCTCAGCCCCAACTCATTTTGCATTCTTAATAGGGTAGGCTATGGAAGTTTGCACTGTGATCAACAAATATTTTCTATCAATGTTGTAGGAAGTGTGTGTGGTGGGGCGCTGTGATGTGCAACACGCGTCTGTAGGCTACACACGTGAAGCTCTCGCTCTCTCGCCCCTCGCTTACGACATAAATTCAGTGAGAACCAAGCTGTTAGAAATATTTTAGCTAAATGGTGATGGACATTGATTGTTGAACATTAGGCTATTTAAGCAGTTGAAATAAAAAAGCACACACTGCTGACATAACCGAACCACAGGACTTAGGCTAATATATTGTTGTTTTATAAAAGAGTACGCCTATCCGTTTTGCTTTCCCTGTCCTTTATGAATGCGCTTGCCTTCAGCCCCCGAAGGCTGTTACAGTATGTTCCGCTCCCACACACTATGCTTGCGAGTCAGTCATTAAAGTGAGTGCAGTCTTGCGAATAATTTCCACCATCGCGGAAAAAAACACGTTATGATATGTGGCGAGGTAAACGTTACGAATATGGACTGCTTTTAAGGTTCCCCCAACCCAGGATGTGTCCGTAGGCTATGGCTTGATATCCCAGGGCTATTTCACGACCACAACTCCACGCGCTGAAAATGCATGTTATGCTCGCGCTTCTCAGTCTAGAAAGATAACCTCTCGGTAACATTCTTTGCATTGACCAGCCACCATCGGTTGAGTGTTGGAATCAATACAAAAAGACACGTTTATACATGTCTTTGTCTTCCAGCATGCAATCGAAAATAGGCGAACAGAGAACACTTGGTCTTGCATCCATCAAAAGAGCTCCACCCGGTTGCCTACTTTAGATGCTGGGTGAATGGTTCCAAAGGGAAATAATTTAGCCTATACCTTTTCATGACAGTCTTGCAAAGAGACAAGTCAAACGACCAAAATTGTCAAATAATTGGTCAAGGCGCGAGATGAGGAATACTTGCTATTGGAAAAACTTTGAAGAAACTAAGCGCAAGCAACATTGCTTCCCGCGAAGCTTGCGCTTGAGGGCTATAAACAAGTTCTGCGCCCCGAACCTCACTGCTAGTTGTTCGATGACTTGAATCGAAGCATTTCTAAGGACACCAGGGCTATCTTTGATTCCTGGAATACCGCCTCAGCCAGCTGAAAACAGAGTAGCAGTGTCCCATGTGTCAAATGGTAAGATAATGCCATACCTGTTCCTTGGAAGTTTTAAAACTCAGCCTTGACACACTATAATGTCAGCCACATCAGTTAAAACGCAATCTTAATGCAGCCTATCGTGAAGTTTAAATGTAATGCGAGGTAGAGGTTGCAAGCTACTGCTGAGCAGCGCAAGACATGTGGCATGGGTCGGCTCCTGTGGGATAAAAAGCATATTCCCTCTCGCGTGCTGCTCCAGCCCAATCCTTGCGTGCGCGAACCTTGTATCTGTCGACACCGCTTTATCTTAGGCCCTATGTTCTCACAGTTCGAACTACATGCTTTGTTTGGTATGTTGGGGGAGTTAGGAGTCGCAATTACCGCTGCTTGGAAATGACACGTTAGAGCTACACGACGCCAGCACTGGAGAACTGGGATGTAACCCTGTTTTCCAAATTAACAAAAATTAGGAAACATAGAAGCAGAACTTTGTTTGGCTACAATCTATGACCTGGACGGTGAACTTCCTTTTGAAGAGGCATGAACAGCATACAAGTGCCTTTGTGGGGGAGGAGAGGGCGATTGGGGAGAACAGGGAGACGAGAGCATGGCGCGAGGCGCATATTCGTTCGGGAAAATGAGAGCGAAATGTTGGATAGGGCATTACACACCTTCCTTCTTCCTACACTGTAGAAGCGAAGAACAAGGTTGCCTCGTTGCCATAACTGACATTCTGCAGCGCTAACGCCATGTTTAATTGACAGCGTGCTGGCGAATAGTCTAGTAGCCTAATATAATTAACAAGACGTGGATTAATGACTGTGCAAACGAAGTTCTAGTTAACTTGGACTGTGACGCAGTGAAAACGGTTGGTGATGGGCCATTGCGGGGAGAATGTGAGGGGGGAAAGCGACAATGCCGATATCAGCTTCAACAATAGTAGAGTAGAGTAGGCTAGAGTAGAGAGTAGAGTAACTTTATTGATCCCCAGGGGAAATTCAGGAAATTCATCATTACTTTACCAGGAATTTAATCCAACTAACTAGGCCTACTTTGTCCCCATCTCTTAGCCCATATGGACAAGTGTCTACTAGGCTAAATACTGTTGGCACGTAGCCTACAGCAGACTATAGCCTAGTGCTGCACCATGCATGTGCTCATTGGTGGGTTCACAGTTATGACACTGTCAATGCTCAGCTTTTGGTTCACAGATAATGGGATGAAGTGAACATCATGGACCAGCTGAGACAGGGCTTCCTGCTGAGCTGTGCTGTTAACTCATCATCCTGTCTCACATGTGTAGCCCCACCCCCCATACGCGCACACACACACACACACACACACACACACACTGGGCTCAATTTAAAAAAAAAGAAATTGATTACCCCTGCTGTATGTCATATCTTGATGAGAATGGTGAGCTTAATATGGTACCTTAGGGAAAATGGCGTCTTTTAAAGCCAAACCAAAATGTTTACATCAGTCGAGTGTTACACTACAGTAAAGAGAGGGGGGAGGGTGGGTAGCACCTGTAAGACATGAATAGACTACTACTTTCACCCTTGGCCTTTGTGGGTAAACTCATGGCATGGCAAGGCCAGCGATATATATCCACTCTTGGCATACCGGTAGTTGAGGAACTGCGGAAGCCACCTCGTCTAAAAAGACAGTTCACAACGCACTGTTTTGTAAGAGGGGTGGGTGTGTCAACAAGAACCGAAGCCACTGGCCTCAGTGCTTGTTGACACACCCACCCCTCTTACAAATGACAGTCTGCATTGTCTAGTCCCCTCCCGTAACAATATAAATAGTCATGAGATGATGCTGATGTCGTCTCTGTCCAGCAGTAATGTGGTATCTCCACTATTCATTGTTTTTTATTAATTCATTTATAAATCACTTTTTTTCAAAATACATAATTTCAACATTAAACTTGGTTATAACAAAGTTTATCATAGCCTACGGGCTTATAGACATGGAGACTCACCAGTAGGCCCAGTAGGGTAGGCTACTGATTTATATTTCATGATGAATAGAGAATGAATTAAATAACTAAATAGTGGAGATACAAAGTTTCTACTAGACAGTGATGTACTTTCTTTCTGCCAGTCTTTACAGGCTTACGGCTTTTAGGCAGTTCAGCCTATGGTTCCAGGGGTCACCTGGGGAGGAGGAACAGGATTCCACTACCAGCCTGTGTAGTCGGTGCCATCCGGGCTGTTTATCCCTCCCCACAATACTGTGGCTTTGAATTTTATAACATGTGATTTAGGAAATAAAAAATGGTATATATACACGCTATGAATAATTCTGCTGTGTACTTTATTCATTGCCAACCAAACAATTAGTTGTTTAAACAGTTTACATGTATTAGTATAATATTTACATTAAGTATTTCACATATTTGTAATTTCTTTTTTCATCAGCACAAGTTACTAAAAACAATAATAATAATAATAATAATAATTGTATTTGTATATAGTCGAGTACATCTATGGCCAAAATGCACCAAACCCCCAAAAAATTGATACAAAAGGTTTTTTCAACTGATTTCAAAACATCCAGCTGTCCTTACTAACATACTAAAAATCTAGGAAAATCTAACTTCAGGAAAGGTGTCATTTTCAAGATCAAAGTTTTTTAAAATAAAGGTTACTACATGATAATTACATTGGCATGAAGTAACATGTTTTCAGGATCTGTTTGTTTTGAGTGCTGTTTGGGTGGATAAAGACACTACTGCTATGGTAATATCCATGTGTTGTTTGTCAGGGCACATCATCAGTGATGAATCATGGTGTCACTAGGTATTTTGGGTCTTTCAGCAGCTGAACTGAATAGACAGGAGCCACTACATGTGTAAGTAGAGGGCAGGGTGAAACGGTTGGTACTGGAGACAGACAATGTCCTGAAAGGACATAGGGCTTTAGCATAGCTTTCGGGTAGGCCAGAGTAGGGCCTGTTGTAGCTTCATAGGCAAGGGTCAGGGCCTTGTATTCAATTAGGGCATGAAAAAGAGGACATGACTGGGAAACTGAGGCTATGTGGTCAGAGAATGATAGATGGTCATCAACAACGACACTTAGATTTCTTGTGGTCTTACTTGAGGCAACAGTAGCAGAATCCATATTGAGTTCTATATCATTGCAGCCTAAATCTTTGGCTGGGATCACCAGCAGTGCATTTGGGTGAGGCTCAACTGAAGGTTGCATTTCTTCATACTTGTGGATAGTTCAGAGAGGCAAGCGGAAATGTGTGTGACCGTGGAGTCATCTGGCACAAAGTAACTGTGCTTCATCGGTGTAGGCTAACAGTAGTATGAGAAGCTGTGAGAACAGATAACATGGCCCAGTGATGTGGTGTACATGGTAAATATGAGTCCCAGCACCAGGCCTTAGGACACCTCTGTGGAGAGGCTATGATTTGAGGACAGCTGACCTTGTCCTTGATACATGCTATGATACCACCAGACTCAAAGAATGTCTGGAAGAACTTGAGAAACATAAAACTCAATTATTTATCTAAGAGAGATGTTAAATAATCATGTTTTGAAAAAAAAAAAATGCTAGCTGATGAGTCTGCACAAAGATTTTTAGATTTACTACAAAACAAAAAGAGATGTCAATAATCTCTTCTGAATATATCTTCTGGCTTACTAGAAACAAAATAAAAGAGTAATTTTGAGCTTGGCTTTTTCAGATTTTGAGTTTTTGCAATTTGAAATTTAATGCATATTTAATTAGATATAGTCCAATTACCATATTAAAACATAACATTTCAGAAAACTTGCAATACATTTTTTCCTCACAAATATGTGAGTAATCACCGGATTAAGTTTCATGGTGATATCGGCAAGCTACATTTTTTGGCCTATTCACCTGGAGTGTCTCTTGACCCTTATAATAAGCCTATGGCAGCTATGTTGAAAAAACTAATTTCCCAAAGTCAGATTTTACTAGATTTTTAGTATGTCATTTAGCAGGTCCAATAGTAATAGAATCCATAAAAAAACCTTTTGTATCAATTTTTTTGGGGTTAAACCCTAAATGTACTCGCCGAATAAGTGCTGAAACTTTGTTAGCGGCAGTGCTGAGCCTAAAGATCACTTATTATTTTGGTTAGTGCTGTTTCAGTGCTATGGTTGGCTCTAAAGCCTGATTGGAATTTTTCCAAGATATCATTCCCAGCCAGATGTTGATTAATCTGTTTAAATACAACTTTTTCTAGTACCTTGCTTATAAAGGGGAAGTTTGATATAGGTCTGTAGTTGTTTAAAATAATTCTGATCTAAACTTGTCTTTTTTAGGAGTGGCTTTACCATGGCTGTTTTGAATGAGCTTGGAAAAATGCCTGTAAGCATAGAGGTGTTAACAATTTGCAGTAAAGGTGCTGCTAAGCAACCAAGTATGTTTTTTAGCAGATATGTGGGGATCGCGTCAAGGCTGGGCTGGGCTGGTCTACGCGGGGCTGGGCGTTGCAGTGCTGGGCTAAGCTGGGCTGGGCGTTGCAGTGCGGTGTTGGACTGGGCTGGTCTACGCTGGGCTGGGCTGGGCTACGCTGGGCTGGTCTGGGCTGGGCGTTGCAGTGCTGGGCTGGGCGTTGCAGTGCGGTGTTGGGGAATAAACACAATTAATGTTTTCAGTATTGGTAAAGTGAGGGTAACGGTCACTCACTAGATGACGGACAAGAATAGGCTATGTGTGGGGGCAGTCTCCTCTGGTCTAAAACAGAGAGAGAGAGAAAATATTCAAACACTGGTCTTACTTGCAGGGCTTTGAACCATTATTTTTTTCTAAGCGTTCCGTTCCGAACAGAAACGGAATTATAACGTTTCCGGTTATAAGTTCCACCAATAAATTGACGTTCCCGAACCGGTTAGAACAAAAAAATACTGTTCCCGGAACGGTTAAAGGGGCATTCCAGCGGTGGAGACATGAATATGTTACTGAAAGTGGTTATATTTATAGTAGAATAGTAACATACATTTCTAATTTGGTGCCTTCTTGGCCAAGAAAAGGCAGAAAATGACTTTTTAGTGCTTGTGGATTTGTGACAACAATCCCCATAATGCACTGCAATGCTCAAGTTCCACAGGCCACACCCAGTTATTTGGGACTCTATGCATCATCCCTCCCTCAGCTTGCAGGCAGTATTGCCAGATTGGGCTGTTTCCCGCCCAATTGGGCTGCTTAGGATGGTCGTGTGCGGGCAAAAATGGCATTTAGCAGAAAAACCCGCCCAATTTTAGCCATAGAAATCAATAGAATCGGGCAGGATTTTGAGCTTCTAGGCTGGTTTTGACCATTTTTTGGGCTGGAAATCATCCTCATCTGGCAACCCTGCTTGCAGGTGCATCACAGTGGGACAGACATCACTGGACGCGACCAAAGTTTCTGTGTTGCTACACCTTCTTCAGAGTCAAATGATAGCAAGAGAGAGACACACATTTCAAGACTTGACATTCACAGGTGATCCTACTTGGTTTGACTAAATTGGTCTGATCTCATTGCAGGTAATTGACCCCACCCCCCAACACCAGGACAAGATTGTAGACAATTAGACAGCTTGCCAACTTCCCAAAACAAAATAAAAAAGTGAAAAAAACAATACACAAAGAACATTGTCAAGAAAACCACAGCTACAATTATTACAAGACCACAGCCGCGATGCTGGAACAATTTGTTACAGAGAGCAAGACATATTGTGTTCCTCATTTATGCCCTGAGGCTCCACTGAATTTAGAGTATGAATGCAAAATGCCTTTCTACGAAGCCTCTCTGTCTAATTGTCTGCAATCTTGTCCTGGAGTTGGGGGGTGGGGTCAATTACCTGCAATGAGATGAGACCAATTTAGCCAAACCAAGTGGCATAACCTGTGAATGTCAAGTCTTGAAATGTGTGTCTCTCTCTTGCTATCATTTGACTCTGAAAAAGGTGTAGCAACACCGAAATGTTGGTCGGGTGTGTGCACAAAATAAAGTCTTGAAAACTAAACTACAGTGTGCTCCAGCTTCTCCTTTCCAGCTATGCCAGTGACTTACTGGCAGTGTTGCCAGATGAGGCTGAAAAAATGCTCAAAACCCGCCTGGAAGCACTAAATCCCGCCCAATTCTATTGATGTCGATAGGAAAGATTGGGCGAGTTTTCCTGTAAAATGTCATTTTTACCCGCAGACGGCCATCCCAAGCAGCCCAATTGGGTGGGAAACAGCCCAATCTGGCAACACTGCTTACTGGAGCCTCAATGCCAGTGATTTCAAAAGCACTGGGACACTGATCTGTGATAGGTCTGTTAGAGCATTAGGTCCAACCCCCTATGGGCGGGGTTGAAAAGGTGGGAAAAAGGCTTGTAGTCTCAACAGAAATCCACCTCTCTTACACTTCCTATGTCGATGATGCAAAATGACCATTTTTACATCATTGACATAGGAAGTGTTAAGATATGAATGCGGATTTCTCCTATCTCAGGGGGAATTGAGAGATTTTTGCAAGACCATTCAAAAGTATGACTGGGTGTCTAGCAATGGAATGGCTAATGCTAAATGGGTGGAGTGTCCCTTTAATTTCGTTCCTGTCAGCTAATTACTCCCATAGGCCTAACTGACGTTAACCAAGAAAGACGGAAGTGCAAATGAGTCAGTCTACATTCCAAACTGTTCATTCAAGCAGATGAAAAGAATATGCTCCAGAATTTTGACATTCAGGGACGACCTAAGCGGAGAAGCAGAGACTAAACCTCAATGATGAAAATGCACGCTCCACGCTGACTTGGGTCACGGGGAGCGCTATGACTGACATTGTGAGTTTGTGCATATTTGAAGCGGCCATGGATGCCCAATAACTTCGAACATTCTCGGTGCGCTTTACACACGCTTCTCTACAATGTCTTACAATGATGCAATGCAAACTCTCCCCTTTTGTATGATTTTTTGTTTTGTTTGAGGAACGGTATTAACCGGTATTAACCGGTTACCATTATTTTAAATAAGTGTTCCCGTTCCAGAACATAAAAAATAATAACGTTTCCGGTTTCGTTTCTGTTCCCTGTAAAATACAAAAAGTTCCCGGTTTTCGTTTTCGTTCCTTGAACCGGTTCAAAGCCCTGCTTACTTGTACTTGTAAATTAAGGGCGGAATACGCACGCATATTTTACGCGGTCTTATCTTGCGCGTATTCTCCCCTCTGGAACGACGCCACACCCCTCGCGCTTAACTAAAAAAAACAGCGCGTAGCCCAACATAGGCGTGATATATGCTAAATGGGGGGACGAGTCTCCGCCAAGTTCATCAGTTGTGGCTACAAGGAAACTATGGAGCATGGATTTTCAGATCAACCATGTGAAAACCTCGGAAGTCCATTGAGATCCAACACTGAACTTTAACTTTGAATTTAAAACCACGTGCCAAATGTCCTCTTGCAAAAGCATCTCAAAATCTAACCTCAGCTCATTTTCAGGAACACAAGGCGAGTAGTGGAGGTGAGATATTGAGATGGAAACGCAATGTGTACCTTTGGCGGGAACTCCGCTGAGCGTTATGGTGCGCAACAGGTTGATTGAAATAATAAACATGATGAAACGTTTTGTTAAAAATGGAGTTTGGCGTGTTGCCTGGACAATTCCGGACATCAAAAACTGATTTAAAATGCTGATCATTCCCACAGCTAATTCCCACAGTAACAAACACATTGTATTTGCTGACTTTTAAAAGTGCTTCTCCGCTTCTCTGTACAGCAACGTGACTTTAATATCATTGGAAATATGTGGATCTCAGCTGTCCGTCAGCATATTACACTTAGGCTACATGCATGCCGAAGAATGAAAAAGGAAATCAATCGTCATCAAAAACGGAGACTTTATATTCTGTCGCAGACATGGGAATTAATTGGACATGGGCATGCCATGCCAGGCCAGGCCTTAAATGCGCAGCTGATGGGGTGTAATAGAGACCAGAAGCGAAATGCCAAAGACATGCTCTGATATGTAGGCCTACCCTTTTACGTTTAGCTGTAATGACATTCAGGAAATATTTTCTGCCTTACAAAAACAGATAGGACAACCTGTAGCCTACCTCAGTAGGTGGTGGTTTTGTATGTAGGGCATCAGTTCAGAAAGTTGAATAGGCTACTTGCACATATGCACGAGTGCCAATAAATCACAAAAGTGGAGGAGTTGCAATAAAAAACATTTAGCCTACTTAACGTCGTGGCTACAACATAGTAAAATGGTGACGGTTGTTTTTTGAATAGGCATACTTTGGCTGTTAGGACGACTGGAACAGCGGTCTTTAGTCTGACGTGCCTTGTCAACTTACTTGCGCATGGTGCAACGAGGTGTTTTTGGTTTTACCGTCCGTGGGGACAACATGATGATCCTCATACTGATGAATTAATTGCCTGCTTTTGTTTGTAAGTTCACCGATATGAGAACATGCTCTGGACAGCAGGTCATATTTTGTCACAATTAATGTAGGATGTTTATATGGAACTGTGAATGAATTTCGATTTGGACTCACGCTGACGGTAAGGAACATCAACAAAGCATAGCCTACCGTGTAACATGTTCAAAATGCGAACCAAGCGAGCATCAAATGCAATATTACGTTTTACCTCATAGTGGCGCTTGACCTTACTACAGCCCTTTGATGCGCGTAAAGGCAAACGCGCTTAAGTGCACGGGAGAATACGCTTAGGATTCATTTACATGCGAAACTCCCTGATTTTGGCCTGACCCCACCTAAAGTGCGCAACTGGTAAAATCGCACGTAAACCCCGCTTAATCACAGACTTGAGTAACCGCGGAGGCGCTGTTAAGCGCTTTTTTTTACTTAAGCGGGTGGGAGAATTCCGCCCTAAGTCTATACGCCACAAGTTACTATATACACTTCTAAAAAAGACACACACACACACACAAAGGATTTGATAGTTCTACCTTGAACAGGACTCCGCTTCTTTACAATCCTCTCTTCTACACCTCTACATTTAGGTTTTTGGGAAATCTGCTGAGGTGTGTTGACACAGACACTTCTTTGTCTGGTTTTTCAATCCCTCTGTGTTCAGCAATGGTCATCATTTTCCCTTGTGGACATTCCCTCAGCACTTGACGGATAGAGACCACCTCACATCTCCTCAGAGCTGCTGCCACGATTTCCTTCCGGAAACTGTAGTCTTTCACCACCTTCACAGGAGCCACCACATGCCAATTTGCAGCCTTTGAGAAGTAGTGCTTCATTTGCTTTTCTCCATCACTTTTAGTCGCATCCTCCCGGACCACGTTGTTGTTATGGTCCAGTGCTGCCACACGGAGTCGAGCCTGAAAGCTGTCTTTCAAATACTTTTTCTCCTTTTTATACTTTGTGTAGACAGAGTGTAGGCACTCAAGTCTTCCTGTATGAATGCCCTCTGTGACGTGCTCAAGCTTTTTCAGCAGAAGTTTGTCCAACACTACACTCTGGAGGCGTTCAAATGCAGTTGAGCGGGGGTTGAGCCATGGCCGTTTCTTCTCATCTTCTGCAGTGTACGGTGGCTGGTCACAACTTCTAATTGTCTCCCCCGATGTCCAGGAGTGGACGTTGGTGATGTGGTGCAGCACAGATATCCACTTCTCCTTCAGATTGGTGGCACTTCCGTTGCATGTCATGGCGCAGTACCATAAGTGATTAGCAATCATCCTCGCCCACTCAAGAAGTTGCTCGTCCTGGCACTTCAGCAGTCTCTTCTTCAGGTTTTTTGCAATATGCCATAAGTCAAACTGGTGTTTGATGCCACCATACTCCTCCCGCATCACTTTTTGAACCGATGGGTGGCAATCTGTTGCCAAGACTGAGATTGAAATGCCATGCTCAATGAGCTTGGTAAGGCATCGATGTAGGCCCTCCACCTCAAGCCAGTAGCTGTTTTTGACTTCAGCAACATTTACGGTCTCCTGGGCCACGACTACACCAGACTTGGTGTCAATGAGGGAGTATGTGCCGTATGATGCATTGTGACCTGGGCTGTCGTAACGTGAATCTCCTGATACCATCAAGGGCTCCTCGCTCACTGTGCTCATTACTGCATCATTATGCAAACACCATGTCTCATTGACAACTGGGATGACATGGGCTTTCTGGATGTTAAACCACTGCCTCTTTGAGAGGCTATCCAACTGAAGTGCCTCGCAGACCTCCATGAATGGAGTGCATTCATTTCCCGTGACAAACACAGCTGTAGGGATGGAGACATTGCATTCCATGACACCTCGCAAAAGGGGTTGGGAAGTCCAGTTGTAAGTGTGGCCATCAATGCACTCTGTAACAACTCTCATTCCGAAACCAATTCTGCGAACCTCAGGTGGTTGCACTAAACACTTCCCACAGTTCTCCCAGTGGCACACATTGAAGAACTTCAAAAGATGTTCAGTCGAAACAATGCTCTTTTGGTCACTGGAGACACTGACCTCCTCATCCTCTTCATCGATAAAAATAGTGTCTGTATCTTCTTCACTCAGTGAAAATTCAAAATCATCCAAAGGCATGTCTTCATGGACTGACTCCTCACTCATCAAAGAGAGTGATGCTGTACTTTCCTGTGGTGATGAAGCCCTTGGTGTTGTGATGTTCTCCAGACTGAAATCATCAAGGAATGTGCTGTAGGAGTGGTCATTAATGACACTTTGTCAGTTGTACAAACCCCAACTCCGATGAAGTTGGGACGTTTGGTAAACAGTGAATAAAATCAAAATGCTATCATTTTCAAAACATTCAATCTATTCATTAGATGGAGAATAGTGAAAAGACAACATATTAAGTGTTAAAACCGAGAAAAAATATTGTTTTGGGGGACATATGTACTCATTTCTAATTTCATAAATCCAACACGTCTCAAAAGAGTTGGGACGGGGATCAGTGAAATTTAGTAAACATCCAAATAAGATAAAACAACAAAGAAGAACATTTCAAAATGAATTGTACTGACGGACAATATAGGTGTCCAGGTATAAGATCATCACAGAGAGGCTGAGTCACTCAGAATTAAAGATGCAAAGGGAATGATTACCATAGTTATTACATACATTTTTGAATTCCCTTTGATTTACCACGATTGAGTGTATATAAGACATATTTTTGTTAATAAAATCATTGTATAGGTTCATGACATCATGAAATATATATTGGCTGTAGTCTCACTCTAATTCCTGGAGTGCTAGAGCTATTGAAAATTGACCATATTAAGAATGCTTAATGCATGAAAATGACACAGGGGTTTAACATTCTCCTAAGCACCTGAGCTCACTTGAAATAGACCCAGAAGACATGGGAAACTGTCCTTTGCTTACAGAAGTCAGCAGAAGTTGTAGAAGTCCATTCTTTTTGACAATAATAGAGCATTGCACATCCTGTGCTAGAGTGAAAATGGACCATCCAACTTGTGTTAGTGCTAGCTTCAAAAGTCAGCCTCCATGATGGCATGCGGATGCAGTAGTGCATTGGTTAAGATGTTCTCACTCATCTGTAGAGTTAAATACAGTGCTGAATGGTATAAATGGGTTTTAAACAGCATGAAAAGCCACTCATGCATTATATTTTGAAGGGAGATCTTCGATTACTGCCACATAGTAAGGTCAAATTGCATTCTCTACTATGTTTTAACAGTTTGGCTCCATCATAAGGACCAGCATGTGATAAAATGGTGGGTTTTTGGTCAAGACCTGTCACACTGTAAGCACTACAGAAAGGAAAACATTGCAAAACATGACAAGGAATACACCCACCATTTAAGCTGGTGAAATCATGTCCAAGATAGGAATTAACACTGTTTTTTATATAAAATCATCTCATCGGTTAATGTATTTAACTGTTAAGTGTTGTCTTTTGTTTTGTTTTTAGTCTTCCTCGACATTTGCTGCCATTTATTGTCCCCGTCCCAACTCTTTTGAGACGTGTTGGATTTCTCAAATTAGAAATGAGTACATACAGTGAGTCCAATATGTATTTGATCCCTTTCTGATTTTGCCGGTTTGCCCACTAATAAAGACATGATCAGTCTATACATTTATGATAATATGTATTCAAACATGGAGAGACAGAATATCAAAAATAAATTCCAGAAAATAACTTAAAATAATATATTTTAATTTATTTGTATTTAATTTAGGCAAATAAGTATTTGACCCCTCTAGCTAAAGAAGATAAAGTGCTTTGTGGAAAAGCCCTAGTTGTCTAGCACTGAGGTCAGATGCTTCCTTTAGTTGATGACAATGTTTGTGCATATAGTAGAAAATATTTTTGCCCATTTTTCTTTGCACATTATCTCTAAAACATTAATAGTTTGTGGCTGTAGCTTGGCAAATGGGACGTTCAGTTCTCTCCATAGTATTACTATAGGGTTAATATTTGGAGACTGTCTAGGCCACTTCACGACTTTAATATGCTTCTTATTGAGCCACTCCTTCGTTGCTTTGACTGTATGTTGTGTATTATTGTCATGTTGGGAGATCCAAAAATGGCCCACCCTTCAGTGTAGTGGTGGAGGGAAGGACGTTTGCACTCAGGATTGCACATTACATGTCTCCCTTGTAACGCCGCATTATGTAATAACGGTGCAATATGTAATAATGTAACAAATTATTACATAATGTGGTGACAATCGCCGCATTGTGTAATAATTTACGCATTTCGTAATACATTTCTTGAACGCATTTCGTAATAACTTTTTTCTCATCTTGTAATAAATTATTACAAAATGCGAAATTTATTACGGAATGCGGCCGCAACTTTTTTTTTTGATGGAAATGTAATAACATGGTGCATTATGTAATAATCTATATGGATATGTTTTTTCTGCACTTGGATTCAGTAGGCGCAGCACACATACATAGTCTCAGTGACATGGTATAGTCACTGCCCTCTCTCTCTCTCATTCTTCTCAGTTCTCAAACTGCTCGAGAGTCGCGAATGATGCGGTTAAAACCGTTAAGAAATAATTTCACAACTTGTTGCGTGCAACGAGTCCAACGAATGTCTCGCACTTTCTGCTACATTACACCAATTTACAGCGACATTAAATAGGCCAGGTCTAAACACTTCACGAGGTGGTGAAAACTAAATTAAATATCTAAATTAAATATCTTGGATAGCCTATATAGACCTAGGCCTAACTAGATTTGTTGCAATACAGATTCATTTTCTAGAGCCAGAAGTGTTCCGCTGGACTGACGAAACCGAACACGATCAAGTTTGCAACTTCTTTCCCTCGTGCGCTGTCCGTCAGCACCACCTGTCATTAGACGTCCGATTAGCTTTCATTACGTGCTGAGGGAAAAACTCTCGCCATTAGGCCTATGTGCTGTTGCACTGTTGTGAGGGATATCACCAAATAATTTAGATAAAAGTCAGAACATTATTTTGGCAATGAAAGGCACACAGGTGGCTGGAAGCTCAAGCAGTCTTCAGTCTGTTCATTTAAGTTTTTGGGTGCTCTTGGATATCGGGGATCAGTTCATGTAGAGAGAAGAGTTCATCCAGGCACTCCAAAATAAGGTGCCCAAACGATAAGTTACATTAAAAAGCCTTTAATGGTACTGGGCTGGGGTTACATTAAAAAGCCGACATGTTTCGACCTCACCAGGTCTTCATCATTGAAAAGAAAGGCCTCCCTTAAATAGTGACATCACCACATGTGACCCATTACGCACTACACACATTTGCGCACACCATAGAAAACAAAGATTAAAAATAGCCTGGGGTAATAAGTGATGCCACAGAAAAAAATGACCAGAAGTACAAATAAAAATCACAAAAAACAAGTAAAATCAATATCCTCATTTAGACCAGTATAGCGCATGGCATCCAGTTGGTGTATCCAAAAAGTCTGCCTCTGATTAGGCCTAAGTCTTTTTAGCCTGTCCCCACCCCTCGGAAGAGGTTTGATATGCTCGACGCCCTGTATGCGCAGCAGAGAATCATTTTTACCATGGTATTCATATGTTTCGCCATAGGATAGTCAAAATTGCCCACTCTGATACCATATTTATGTTCTGCTAGCCTATCTCGCATGCGCCTTTTTGTGCGCCCGATATAAAAGAACCCTTCAGCGCAAGGACAAGTTAGGCGGTATATGACAAATGTAGAATTGCAATTAATGAAATCTCTCTGTCCATATTCATTCGTGGTTTTAGTATCCACAAAAGATTTGGCTTGTGTAACATTTGGACAGTGGGGGCAGTTCATACATCTATGAACTGTCGTAACAAAAAAGGACGGGACTGCTGCTGGCGATGATGTTTGTTTTTGGTCAATAACGTGTTGCGTTGTAGGGAGCGCGCTTCACTGTATGCGTTTTGAATGGCTTCCTTGGAATATTCATTAACTAATATTCACTTTCTGGATTTGACGATATATAAAGACGCGGAGGGACAGCTGCACACCACCTTATTCAGAAAGGCGACCTCTCGGAACACCATTCTGAGAGCGGATTCATTCCATCCCCCGCATCTCATTAGAAATATTCCACACGGCCAATTCCAGAGATTAGGCGTAGGCCTATCTGTGATTTCGAAAATGATTTTCACGAGCAGGCCGAGCTGATGGAGAAAAGATTCAGTGATAGAGCCTATCACCCTAAAGCCATCCAAAACGCATACAGTGAAGCGCGCTCCCTTCAACGCAACACGTTATTGACCAAAAAGAAACATCATCGCCACCAGCAGTCCCGTCCTTTTTTTGTTACGACATATAGTACACAAGCGACGCGGATCAGGCAAATTATTAAGAACAATTGGTCCATTATTGAAAGTGATGCGCAACTACGTGAGGTGTTCCCAGAACCACCCATGGTGTCTTTAAAGAGTGCACCCAGCCTAGGAGATAAATTAATGCGCTCTCACCTACAGGTGAAAAAGAGAGAAACCTGGCTGCGTAAACCCATTGGCACCTATAGATGTATGAACTGCCCTCACTGCCCAAATGTTACACAAGCCAAATCTTTTGTGGATACTAAAACCACGAGAGAATACGGACAGAGAGATTTCATTAATTGCAATTCTACATTTGTCATATACCGCCTAACTTGTCCTTGCGCTGAAGGGTTCTTTTATATCGGACGCACAAAAAGGCGCATGCGAGATAGGCTAGCAGAATATAAATACCTGTATGCTATCAGAGTGGGCAATTTTGACTATCCCATGGCGAAACATTTCAATGAATATACCATGGTAAAAATGATTCTCTGCTGCGCATACAGGGCGTCGAGCATATCAAACCTCTTCCGAGGGGTGGGGACAGGCTAAAAAGACTTAATCAGAGGCAGACTTTTTGGATACACCAACTGGATGCCATGCGCTATCCTGGTCTAAATGAGGATATTGATTTTACTTGTTTTTTGTGATGCTTATTTGTACTTCTGGTCATTTTTTTCTGTGGCATCACTTATTACCCCAGGCTATTTTTTAATCTTTGTTTTCTCTGGTGTGCGCAAATGTGTTTAGTGCGTAATGGGTCACATGTGGTGATGTCACTATTTAAGGGAGGCCTTTCTTTTCAATGGTGAACGTAGCCCTGATGAAGACCTGGTGAGGTCGAAACATGTCGGCTTTTTAATGTAACCCCAGCCCAGTACCATTAAAGGCTTTTTAATGTAACTTCCCGTTTGGACACCTTATTTTGGTGTGCCTGGATGAACTCTTCTCTCTACATGAACTGATCCCCGATATCCAAGAGCACCCAAAAACTTAAATGAACAGACTGAACAGATTGCCAAAATAATGTTCTGACTTTTATCTAAATTATTTGGTGATATCCCTCACAACAGTGCAACAGCACATGAGCCTAATGGCGAGAGTTTTTCCCTCAGCACGTAATGAAAGCTAATCGGACGTCTGATGACAGGTGGTGCTGACGGACAGCGCATGAGGGAAAGAAGTTGCAAACTTGATCGTGTTCGGTTTCGTCAGTCCAACGGAACACTTCTGACTATAGAAAATTAATCTGTATTGCAACAAATCTAGTTAGGCCTAGGTCTATATAGGCTATCCAAGATATTTAATTTAGACAGAATCCTTTCAAGCCGTGCAGCATCAACGTGGTGATATAGCCTACTGTCTGCACTTGTTCCGTTGCCTGCCTCATAGCAGAGAAGGAATGGCTTGCTGTTGTTGAGGATTTGTAACGTGGATTATCGAAACTGAAGACTTGATTTCTTTTATTGATACCTTTTTGTTTGGTATAATTACGGACAATGCAAATAACTGATTTTTGTGACGTTCGGACATTTTTGGAAGGAATATAATCGAATTAGTCCCGCCGCTTGGGTTATTGTTTTTCGCGTGCATGTGGATGAGCATAGGCTATTGAATTTGATTGCAGCCTAATAGGCCTACTGAACAGTGGACTGAAATTGAAAGTAGGACAAAGAGTGGCATTTTTCTCGGGTGCTATGACTTCTTGCTTTGCAAGAAGACAGTCTCCTCACTCCACGGGCAAAAAGCACCATGGTCAGACCCTGGCGCGCATGTAGGCAGACATGAAAGACTCACTACTCCACGGGCAAATATCGGGAAAAATTAAGCACCACCAGCATGGACAGCTCCCCACGAGTCACTTATAATGGTTGGTCTTTTCCTGGGATTTGATTCATGTTGTTTGGGGGAAAATATTAAAATAGCCTTTGTAATGTTAAGAATATTTCCAAAGAGCCAAGATGGGGCTTAAGATCAATATGGGCCAGGTTTGTCTCCGTGCGTACACACACACACACACACACACACACACACACACACACACACACACACACACACACACACACACACACACACACACACACACACACACACTCTCTCTCTCTCTCTCTCTCTCTCTCTCTCTCTCTCTCTCTCTCTCTCTCTCTCTCTCTCGCCACAGACCCACGCAAGTGCAAGACAAGTTTTCACCTCCTCGTGAAGTGTTTAGACCTGGCCTATTTAATGTCGCTGTAAATTGGTGTAATGTAGCAGAAAGTGCGAGACATTCGTTGGACTCGTTGCACGCAACAAGTTGTGAAATTATTTCTTAACGGTTTTAACCGCATCATTCGCGACTCTCGAGCAGTTTGAGAACTGAGAAGAATGAGAGAGAGAGAGGGCAGTGACTATACCATGTCACTGAGACTATGTATGTGTGCTGCGCCTACTGAATCCAAGTGCAGAAAAAACATATCCATATAGATTATTACATAATGCACCATGTTATTACATTTCCATCAAAAAAAAAAGTTGCGGCCGCATTCCGTAATAAATTTCGCATTTTGTAATAATTTATTACAAGATGAGAAAAAAGTTATTACGAAATGCGTTCAAGAAATGTATTACGAAATGCGTAAATTATTACACAATGCGGCGATTGTCACCACATTATGTAATAATTTGTTACATTATTACATATTGCACCGTTATTACATAATGCGGCGTTACACCCTCCATCCATTCGTTGACGATGTGAAGTTGTCCTGTGCCTTGGCCACACACACACCCTCAAACCATAATGATACCACTTTCATGCATGATGGTGAGGAGGGTGTTCTTGGGATCATAGACAGTAGTACTCTTTCTCAAAACACATTGAATTGTGATAATGCCAAACATCTTGATTTTGGTTTCATCTGACTACAGCACCTCCTTATCATATCCTAAATCAGTCTGATGTCCGTTGGCAAACCTCAAGTGGGACTGCACAGGTTCCTTCTGAAGTAAAGGTACCATGTGTGCACTACAGGAATTTAAACCTCTGTGGCATTAAGTGCTACCAGTAGTTTTCTCAGTGATTTTGGTCAGCAGTTTTGATATCATTGCCTAGTTCATACTGTATAGCTCTAGGGTGATTTCTTTCTGTTCTCATGATTATCAAATCCCTACAAAAGGTCAATTCTTGTATAGAACCCCAGACAGGCTGATGGATAGTCATTTTGTATTCATCACATTTTGGAAGAAATGCATCAACAGCTGGGTCATTAATACCCAGTCTCTTTCTTGTGGCTTTGCAGCCCATTTAATCTTTGTTCAGGTCTAAAATCATGTCCCTGATATCATTTGACCACTCTTTGGTCTTTCCCATGCTGGTGAGGTTGGAGTGTGACTGATTCACTCATACTATGGACTGATTCTGCTGATTCAATGTGCCTTTTATGCATGTTAGTATGTACAGGTGTCTTTAATTCAGATGACAAGTTGATCGGAAGTGCCCATCTGGTCTGTGGGCCCGGAACTGTAATCAGTTGGCAGGGGATCAAATACTTATTTTGCTCGATGAAATGGAAATAAATTAATATATATTCTCTTCAGTTAATTTCTGGATTTTCTTTTTGATATTCTGTCTCTCCATATTAGAATACATATTATCATAACATTTATTGACTGATCATGTCTTTGTTAGTAGGCAAACCAACAAAATCAGCAAGGGATCAAATACATATTGGACTCACTGTATGTCCCCCAAAACAATATTTTTTCTCGGTTTTAACACTTAATATGTTGTCTTTTCACTATTCTCCATCTAATGAATAGATTGAGTGTTTTGAAAATGATAGCATTTTGATTTTATTCACTGTTTACCAAACGTCCCAACTTCATCGGAGTTGGGGTTAGTAAATGTCCTCAGTCACAGTTCCCTGACTTCTAAGTTCCGGTAGTACTGGATCAGTCTGGGTGCTGGCGTCCACTTTTTTGCTGCTGCCGTCGACACTGCTGCCGCTGCCCTGCCTTCTTGGACCCTCCACCAATGGTGCCATCATCTTAAAAAAAGAAACACACACAGACACAAACACACACATTATACACAATGCTACACACAATTTTGTTGCCTTCAATGACAGTGGTAGCCTACTGGCAAGAAAATTCTTGACACTAAATTAAATAACTTTAAATTACACTTTTTTTCCCCCTGGATTATACATTCATAAAATCATTGCTTATTCATTTTCCCTTGCTGGTGATCACTTAATTAACACAGTAGTGGCAATAGATGTGGTTAAAACCTGCGTCTTTTTTTCTATTTCGCACAGTTTTGTTTAGCGTTCAATCGAGAGTGCGGTACTATCCTGTTGACGCACCTGCGCCCATGAAGGATGTGTCCAAAAGATTTATAGATTTCTGTCCATGACAGAAGAGCACACAGAGTGACATGAAAACGAGTCTTGATTGCCCTCTGATCGACGTGCCTTCCCTTAGCCTGGTATTTGGGCTCATGATCATTATCCTAACTCCCGTCCTCCCTTATGCTTGTTCCCTGATGATGCCGTCATTGGCGAGACAAGTTTAAGTCAGTATCTTGCATAAGTACAATTCATAAGTCAATTTCTCATTTGCCATCACGGTGTTGAACGGAAAAATGCACCCCAAAAGGTGGCGGCTGGAAAACGTCACTTTTCTCTAGGGGCGGCCGAATGAGTAGCGATGAACGCAAGCCAAGGGCGGGAGCTTGGATAATGGAGTGCTCCTTTCACCAGTGTGAGTCGAGCGGTTGTGGTGAGCAGCCACACTTGTCTGTTCTCTCAAAAGCTTATACATGGCTAAAGAAACAGACCTTCCATATTCATTTCTTCTGAATGCATAACGGTATACGACCCCACTAACTAAATAACCAGTCGACCCATGCCAAACTTGTATCCAGCTAGCTTCATAGCTAGCTTCATCTTTGAATATAACTAAACAACACATTTCTGAGAATTCACTATCTCTCGACAGGAGTGAAAAGCAGTTGGTCTGACTCGGAAACTTGGCCGAATAACAAAATAGACATTTCATCTTGGATATGGATACTGATATCATTTTCGGTAGATACTAACAGCTTACCTCTCTTTCCTCTGCCTGGCAAGCTCCGACACTGTATCCGCTGAAGTCAAAAATTGAGGGGTACAGCATCTGGTTTCAAACCGACTGGTAGTAGTGCGCCAAACAAATTGCCCCTCATCCGTAAATGATCCCTCTTTCAAAGAATCACTCTCTAAGAAATGTTTACAATGAATGCAAGCTAACGGTATGATCGAATCAAGTTGTCAGCTATACCATTCAGGTGACGTAAGCAAAAATAATGGCGGCGCCCTAGTGGTCAAAGTCGGTATTAAAATGTAATTTTCCAACGAAACCGCTTTAATTTATGATTTACTGATGTTTGCCTCTCACATTTTTAAAAACAAATATGACGCTGAAAATGTGTTCGTGTGCGACTGCTTCATTTCCACTTTAATGGTTGAATTCCTCATGTAAATCCACCATTTGGATAACAGCAACTCTCCTCCACTGCCCAGCAACAGCAGTGCTGCTGTGCACGAGTGACACAGAAATCTCTCTCTCCCTGTCTGGCAAAACGCTGCAGCCCGCCCCCCTCAGCACTGTCTGCTCATTGGTTTCACAGACTTTATTCTCCAGTTCACAACAACATTACTATTGGCTGTAAGGCTTGGCTGTCGTCGCTGTCTGAATGAGTCCTGTCACAGCGCTTTTGTTTGATTTTAGCGACTTCATAAAAATATCTCGATATTGCAAAATTACTCATCGTCAAATCAACATTTACAATAATTTCGCAGACGGTATATATCGCCCACCCTTAGGAATGACCAATTGGGCCATTTCAGCCACATCCTCAACAGGTATGTTGATGTTGATTAAAAGCTCACTGCGCAGCTCACTGAGTGTGCACACTACTGAAGATCTAATTAGGATCACGGCAGAGGGACCACCCCTCGAATTGTTTGACCCCACTGAATGTGCCGAGAAGTGGCTGTCGGGTGGCAAGAGGTCACGGCGACCTAATTATAAATGCTGACCGGCCGACAGCGAAATGATTGTGGTGTAGCTATCAATGATTGAATGATTTATTTCTCTCTTCACACTATAATTTTGACGTTCAGTTACATGCTGATGCCCAGTGGTACAATAGGCAAAAAGTTGTTTTGTTTGTTGTGTGCACCGCAATAAATCTTTAAAATGAAAGTATACTGTGGTGCCCCCATTTTTTCCCCCCTGTGCCCCTGAAAAAAAAGTTAACGTAGAGCCCTGAACCAGTTGCGGATAAGTGATGTGTCGGTCGCAAACTGTTCGGCTCAAGGAGCCGGCTCTTTGAAAGTTGAATGACATGAATCGGCTCTGCAATGGGATTGGTTTTTGGTAGCAGATTTGTTTTTTGTTTGTTTTGTCCTCTCCCCCTCCCTCTCATTGTGTATATCCTCTTAAAGTGGTAGTTCGCTATTTTAGACATTAAGCCCTGTTTGTGTGACTTCTGGGGTGAAGTAGAGATGTTCTCGTCACAATTTCGACATTTGGTGCTGAACGGAGCATTTGGGTATCCAAGACTGCAGCCCCCCCAACCTTTACATTGACTCCAATGAAGCACTCAAGCAATCGATCATAAAATGGCATTAAACTTTCGTTTGCAGAGACATCAAACTTTCACTGAGTGGTCAGAGGTGGGCAGCGATACGTTGGCTCGAAAATCACTGCGAAATACGCTTGTTCCAGAGAAGATATATTCATTATTGTCCGTCTTCATTGATTGTATTGGTTTGACTAGTATTACTCCGCGCGACGGAAATGGGGTGCGTTTGTTTACGTTACTATCTATGGTTTGTATGCAAGCTTGTAGTTTTTGTAGCCAGTCCCGCATCAAAGATATCCGTTTCTAAACCTCGTTCCTTGATGTCTACATAAAACAACACACTATCGCTACTCTACTGGCTGTGAGGTCTACTGCTATTCAACGGCGTACTGGGGAAAAATAGGTCCGCCAAATGCTAAACAACATGTTAGAAGGCGCCTTATTTCGCTGCAATCTTCGGGTCAATTTATCGCTTGTCTACCACTAACCCCACGGTGGAGTTCCATGGTGTCTTCTCAAACAAAAGTTTAATGCCATTTTAAATCGATTGC
>NW_026945696.1:0-38279 GCF_034702125.1 Engraulis encrasicolus
TTAAAAACTTTCTCCCTCTCTCTCCATCTCCAAGTCCACCTCTCTCCCCTTCTCTGTCACTGTTATATTTATTCACAGCTTTAATGCATGGCCACCACCCTCTCTCTATCTTTGGTTAAACTTCATTAAGATGACTGATTGAAATGCAGTCGGTTTCAATCTTGTCGTGCCAGGCTGGGTCAGCCGGGCCAACGTCCACTTTTTTTTTCAAATTAATGCAAGACTAAAACGAGTCTTGCTCAGGGACGCAAAAATGAATTTAAGTGAAAACTGACAATGAAGTCCTATCATACCGTGTTATATTGTATCGTATCGTACGACTAGCCGGAACTCACAGGCACACGCTGTTGCACTCAAAATCATAAACACAGTCTCCCATGCTCTATTATGATGGAGATGTCAGTGACTGCAGTGTATTCCATCTATAATAATAATAATAATTTGATCATAGTAATAGTAATTACTAGTAATAGTTAATAGTAACTTAGTGGGAGCTAATAATAACTTGTGTAGTATAGCACAATTCATATGAGACATGCAGATCAACAATAATGAGTAAGAAATAAAAAGTATAGATAATAAAATAAAAAGTAAGAAATAAAACAAACTAAACTAAAATCAAGTTTATTGAGAAGAAGATATTTGGCAAAAGTTCAGTTCAAGGTATGGTGAGTGAGATTTTGGGGGGAAAACTCAGCATAGATAGAGGAAAAACAAACCCTGACCGAGACCCTGACAGAGCCTCGAACCCGACCACCCAGGGAAGCCCCCTACCAGGGCTAGATACAAAAGGTTCAGATTACTGTAGAAGAAGAAAAGAATAGAGAGTGTTGCAGATCTGGACACAACGTGTGGAGAGGAGACATAGGGAGGTCGAGCAGAGCGAGGACGAGGAGAGGTTATTAGCAGCTGATCGCCACGGGGTCTGAGCAATATGAGTAGGCAAGGGTTTGTTTGTTCGTTTCAAACACAAATAGGAAATTGGAGAGCTCCAGGGTGATCTTCACCTTTTTTCCTTGGTGCTCATCAGTGTAGGCGCTCTCAAGCTTGGTCAAGATAGCGAATTTTTTAAAAAAAGTAAAAAATTGTAACCTTGAGTGGCTCACAATTTCTCCATCTGAACTTTGTTTGTTTGTTTGTTTGTTTTTATTATGGTCAAGAGATGGGTGTCCAGCTGCATCTTGAAGGCATGAATGGATGGAAAAACTCTGATGTGAAGTGGAAGAACATTCAATCTCTTTGGTGCGTAGAATTCGAAAGCAGCCTCACCTCTTCTTTGGTTTGGGGGTTGGAATCGTTAGCAGCCAACCCGGGTTGAACTTCTTTTAAGTTATTGTTGTCTGTTAGATATTGGTTAATTTGTGTAGCCTCTTAGTGCTGCTGGGGTCGCCGGTGGGCCTATTCAATATTTGCTGGAAATACTCTACTACATCATTACAACATTGGTATGACATCGCCAAGAGTCGTAAGTAACAGATTAACCCTCTGGTTGTGTTAGAAACATGGTTACATTCATGGTGTTAACGGCCAAAATTTACCGCCTACACAAATGGTAATAATACATTGATTAAAAATCTGATTTGCATATTTTACGATTAATACCTCTTAGACATCCTTTTGAAACATTTCCATGGTGATTTAAATGTTATTCTGCGACTGATTTGTTTTAGTGATTTGTAGGCTTTTTTTCTTATCTTGCACCAAATCGTTTTTTTGACCCTCTGGAGTCTAGGGCCTCTCAGAGGCTTTCAGGCAGTTTGGAACACCTTAACTTCTTTTCAAGTATTTCAACTAATTGTAAACATCTATACTAATGTGGCACATATGGTTGTATTCTGAAAAGCCTAACAAAAAAGAATATGAGAGTAAAGTGAATGTAATATAAGTGTATATAACTTCGGGAAATGTAAATTAATGGTCCGGTCATTTTTGGCCGAAACACCATGAATGTAACAAGTTGGTGTATCTTCCACAATTCTTTAGGAATTTCATTATAATTCATTTGGACCATTTAAATAGGTTAGCAGGAGGATATCATGAAGTGTCATATGTGTATGATGAAAAATAGAGAAGTTATTTAAGAATGAAGTTTCAAAACGGTCATTTTTGACCGTAACACAACCAGAGGGTTAAGACATAGCCATTACAATTTTTGTGACAGTAAGGTTATAACATAGGCTCTGCGCTAAAGTGTTAAATGCTCATTTTTCCATCATTTTGCCTATACTGTAAATGGAAGGTTGTATATGGGTCTTGCTTAATGAGTGTAGATCTAAGCTTGGTTTTGTAAGCAGTGGTTTTACTACGGCTGTCATGAAGGAGCTGGGAAACATGCCTGTGAGTGTGGGAGTGTTAACAATTTCAAGCAGAGGAGCTGCTAGGTATACAAGCATATTTTTTCAGTTTAAATGTGGGAATAAGGTCAAGGCTGCAGGTTGTTTGCTTGCTGTCCTTGACGACTTTACAGAAGCCAGAAGTTTAATCATTTTATTTTTATTTTGCTTCCTGTCTTCACTCTGATGGTGTGTTGCTGAACTTGGCATCAAGACTCTTCTAACTTCTTCCAGTGTTTTCTCTCCTCTTAGACCCTCTCTCTCTCTCTCTCTCTCTCTCTCTCTCTCTCTCTCTCTCTCTCTCTCTCTCTCTCTCTCTCTCTCTCTCTCTCTCTCTCTCTCTCTCTCTCCCTCCCCCTAACAAGTTGAGGATATAGTATAAGTGCACAGCTACATTGTTCACACATGGATCATCCAGGCAGCTGGGCGTGTGTGTGTGTGTGTGTGTGTGTGTGTGTGTGTGTGTGTGTGTGTGTGTGTGTGTGTGTGTGTGTGTGTGTGTGTGTGTGTGTGTGTGTGTGTGTGTGTGTGTGTGTGCGTGCGTGCACGTTTCTGTGTGTGCTAATGTATTCATTGTCTGCGACTGATAATCATCATTTGCCAATCCCTCCAACCCCTCTGTGTATCGGGGCCAGCATCAATTGCAGACCTCAATGATGAAGATGACGACACGTCTGATGATAGCCACTCTGCTGTCCAATCGTGTGCAGCATATGGCAGCCTGGCAGGGCGGGCCCATTACGTCTTAGCCCTCGGGAGCACTGGGGAACGGAAATGGGAGGACGCATAAGTGGGCCTGATGGTCCCTGGATGAGTAAAGGAAGGTGAGTAGCTCGGATCAAGGGAGTGGGAAGATGGAGGGAGGAAAAGAGAGAGATACTTAGGGACTGAGAGAGTGAACACTGAGGAATCGAAATGGGGGGGGGGGNCATGGGGGCTCTTATCGTCCCTGGGATGGAGACCCAGAGAGGGGGAGGGAGAGGTACTGAGGAACAGAGAGAGAGAGTGAACACTGAGGAACAGCAATGGTGAGAAACACTAGCCTGGGCACACCGTTCCTGATGTAACACCTTCTCACAGAGCTTTCAAAGTCGATGGCAATCAGGCTAGGGACACATGCCTTATAGCCAGTGCAGCTCACTCGTGGCTGTTATTGGCATGACAACATCTGTCTTTCTTGTTCTCTTCTTTTTTCTTTGCTCCCTCTCTCTGTATATGTCTCTTACACACACACACCGCTTTAGCCTTCTTTTCTTTCTGCTTTTTTCTACTCTTCTATTTTCTGTTATTATAGCCTTATTTTCCCACGTTCTCTCAATTTCTTCATTTACTTTTCTTGTCCCTACATTTTACCCACCTCATCCCCTTTTCCTCATCCCCTTTTTCCACCTACCTACCCGTCCTTCATTTTTATTTACCTGTTCAATGCAATATGCTCGAGTCTGCATTCAAAGCACTCCCGAGGCCCGCTCTCACTCTCTCTCAACAACTTCAGAAATGATCCCTAAACTCTTCCACTATTCTTTCCTTCCACCCCCCGCCTCCTCTCTCTCTCTCTCTCTCTCTCTCTCTCTCTCATCACCTCCATCTTCTTAGGTAAATGGCCTTTCTTATGCCACTGGCCTGAGGCGATTCCGCTTTTCTCCTCTCCTGTTGCCATTGGAGTGCTTTGTTATCGGCAGCTGCTATAGAGTGAAGGTGAGCTGTGGCAAGGAGACGACTGGCACCATCAACTGCCTCTCCTCCTTTCTTGACCCCCCCCCCACACACACACACACACACACACCACCACCACCACCACCACCACCCTCTGCCTTTTAGGTCTCACATGCAGCTCTCCCTCAACTCTCTTACAAAGCTCTTTCACCCTTTATCTCTCTCTCTCTCTCTCTCTCTCTCTCTCTCTCTCTCTCTCATCCCTGTCCTTCACTCAATCCCCCCCTCTCTCACACACACACACACTTCCCCTCTCTCCTCATCTCACATCTCCGAAAGGTGCATGATCAATAGCACTGTTGAAAAGGAAACTAATCCAATGTCTGAAGATGGCAGTATAGTCTTTGCGGAGGCAATGTAATCGAAATGGAATGAAATGCATTTAGTCAGGGCCGTAACCAGGATTCAAATACCAATACATATTATACGTAGACCTATATATTCATTCTTGCAGAGGAATATAAGGTTATGTCTAATGTATGGCTTTTTTATTATGAAAGAGAAATGTGAAAGAGAAATGTGTGCTGGTGTTCAAAACATCCTTTTTTGCAGGTCATAGTTGGTGTAATTGACAAATAAATAGCCTGGGCGAAAAGCAGACTGTTGACTCCGTCAATCAGTCTGGCAAAAGTCAAGAGAAATCCGTCTCCGTGGAGAGTGGGAGATGATCTGATGTTGCTCTATCATTTAAATTAAAACTCTAATTAAAAACCCATATTGTGCCCATATTGTGTGTTATTAGCATGCCTGTTACGATATAGTGTCGCAAAAGCATACAAATAACAAAACGAAAGTGTGAATACAGTTACCATAACCAATCAGTAACGGACATCAGGGTTAGTTCTGCGTCAGCACTCTCAACTGTTTGCTGATTGGCCTAACACTGAGAGAACCACGCTCGAGGCTTTTGCCAGAAGATGTGCAGAGCCAACATTTTTGGGTGGAGTACATCGGATGGCGTCGCCAGGCTAACAAATAAAGCCTATGGACTTAAAATGTGACTCGTAATATGGAATCACATAGGGGTCTAGGGGCTTTGTGAAAATGGGAAAAATACTGTTAGTTTGGGCTAATGGACATAAGTAGCCTGATAAACCAGCCTAAATGTATTGGATGTCTTAACTTAGTCTGGCTCCGATGAATGGATAAAACGGAACATTGTTGATGAGCACAACCCGTTGTCTTTCAAACCATGTCTGTGCTAATAGGCCAACGCTCTGACCAATCAGCGCAACTGACTGTGACGTAGTAAGCGCGACAGACAGCTGTAGTGGAGAGGGGACTGTAAACAAGGGAAGTAGTGAAGCCGTGAGCAGGACCGTGGATAACTTTAACGTTTTGAGATGGAGTCGGACTTTAGTTGTCGCTTTTGCCAAAAAAGACATGCGAGTTGCCGGTGTACTACAACACTATACAAAACTGTTCCAAAGTTCAACTTCAGCTTTGTCGGTTTCAGCGAACGTCTCGCATGCATCGAGGAAGCCCACGGTGTTAAACATACTTGAAAGAGATCTTCCTGTTTTTATAGCCCGTCAGGTCACCTCAATTTTCGTTCATTCTCGCTTCACAGCATCCGAACACGATGTCCATAAGATGATGAACTGACCAAAGCTATTGTATCGAGTCTGGGGGGTTACTTAAGTTGTGTACGCATGTTCTATGATTCTGTTCTATGGTTTGGTGGGTGCGAGGCACTGTTGAGGTTCGAATAAGGGGAGCGGGGAGTTCTCTGTTTACTGTGAGAGATCTACGTAGCCGCTGTGCTACAGTTGGGTTACCGGTAAGCAGTGTACTTGTTCATTATTTTTATGTGGCTTGGCTGTGGCCAACTGTCTCCATTAAACGGACACTTCTGTCTACATCCTGTGTGTTCCCTCGCTATCAAACGCTACACTATGTTTCACTTCAGAGAGTTTCGGATCGTGAAAACATCCAAGGGTATAGACGTTTACAGAAGGAATATTTTCCTTAGCTGAATGAGGAGACACGATACACCACTTGACCGCCCTAAACCAATCACATTGCCGATTTGGACAGCTATCAGTCCTCTTGCGTTCCACAAATTGTACTAAAATAAGGCTTTTAAAATATATATCTCTCTAAGGAAGACAGATTGATTCTTAACAGTTAAGAATGACCGTGATAAATTTCTATCTTTAAGAACAATAATGCATGAGGGTGCCTAAGGCAAAGACATTAGCCCAAATAGAAATAGGCCTACAATATCAATAATATCCAAGATCAATAATGATCGTTCACATAGGCTATACAAAGTGGTCCAACTGTTAAACTGTGCTTCAAAAGGCAATGCAAGTTACCTTTCATGATATATACATTTTTTTTAAATAAAATAAATGGAAACAATTCCAATTTTCAGTGATATTCATGCATTTAAAGTGGGATAAATGGATCCTAACATTATCAAACACAAGCAGGTAATTGGAGTACTTCTGGGTCTTCACCTTTTTTCCTTGGTGCTCATCAGTGTAGGGGCTGTCAAACTTGGTCCAGGAAGACAGATGCTGAGGGATTGTAGCCAAATAAAAAAGTTAAAAAAAAAAAAAAAAGCAACCTTGAGTGCCTCGGCATCCGTCTTCCTGGATTCCTAACAGTGCTTCATTTATAACAAAACAATAATGCAAGTGGTGGTAGATCCCTTTTTAATCAATAATGGAAGCCATTATAATTATCAATATAATTAATATGCAGTTATTCATGTGGTAATTTATCCATTACTAGATACACAACACATACAAACAGTCATAAGTATATGCTTCAATAGACTGGCCTAACTGCATGGTTGTACCTAAACAGGAGGACTAGGGCATCGGTCTACAACCCCTTGGTGGCAAGGAAGATGGAGGCAAGGCAAACAATTACAGGCTGCCCTTTTAATGTATGCCATTGAAATGTTGACAAAATTATCCACTGTTGGCTCCTTAGTGGCACCTAGAATCCAGCTGACTAAATTATTAAGTACAAGAGGAACAGCTGTTTGTGCTTCACTGAACGTCTGTAGTCTTCTGCAGTGGGAGGCCATGGGAACAACGTTGTCCTTTTTCAGTGTTACTATCTGTCTGGCTCATTTTGCTGGACTGTCACAATCTGTTTCCACACCTAAGGGTAACATGTCGAAGACCATATCTGTTGACAAAGTCTGAGCAGCAAACAACAATTCAGGCATTCAGTATTACAAGTGGTGGGGGTGAATAACACAAGATGCCGGCGGTCATGTCGGAGTCTCCTCTTCAATGTATCCTGTCAATAACAACAAATCAAACAGAAAAATTCATGAGTCATGAATACCGGCAAAGGGGGCTTCATATTGTAGTTTGTTAACATGGTGGGCAGTGTGGCATAATGATTAGTGAGGTGGTCTTAAGATCAGACTAGGGTTGCTGACTCAAATCTCTGACCACTGCATACACCTCCATCCATGCCTAAAGTGCCCTTGAGCAAGGCATATATCACAACATTGCTTTAAGGAAGGTAAACTATACTCTTTAAATTACTGTAAGCATTACTGTAGCATCACACTGCCATAAGACTTCTGCCTTCCTACTACAAAATAATACAGGTGGCAAGATGAATGGTCACACATGTAACGCCGCATTATGTAATAACGGTGCAATATGTAATAATGTAACAAATTATTACACAATGCGGTGACAATTGCCGCATTGTGTAATAATTTACGCATTTCGTAATACATTTCTTGAACGCATTTCGTAATAACTTTTTTCTCATCTTGTAATAAATTATTACAAAATGCGAAATTTATTACGGAATGCGGCCGGAACTTTTTTTTTTGATGGAAATGTAATAACATGGTGCATTATGTAATAAACTATATGGATATGTATTTTCTGCACTTGGATTCACTAGGCACAACACACACATAGTCTCAGTGACATGGTAGTCACTGCCCTCTCTCTCTCTCATTCTTCTCAGTGCTCGAGAGTCGCGAATGATGCGGTTAAACCCGTTAAGAAATCATTTCACAACGTGTTGCGTGCAACGAGGCCAGCGAATGTCTCGCACTTTCTGCTACATTACACCAATTTACAGCGACATTAAATATGTGGCGCGCGAGAGAGAGAGAGAGAGAGAGAGAGAGAGAGAGAGAGAGTGAGAGAGAGAGTGTGTGTGTGTGTGTGTGTGTGTGTGTGTGTGTGTGTGTGTGTGTGTGTGTGTGTGTGTGTGTGTGTGTGTGTGTGTGTGTGTGCGCGCACGGAGACAAACCTGGCCCATATTGATCTTAAGCCCCATCTTGGCTCTTTGGAAATATTCTTACCATTACAAAGGCTATTTTAATATTTTCCCCCAAACAACATGAATCAAACCCCAGGAAAAGACCAACCATTATAAGTGACTCGTGGGGAGCTGTCCATGCTGGTGGTGCTTAATTTTTCCCCGATATTTGCCCGTGGAGTAGTGAGTCTTTCATGTCTGCCTACATGACCTTGCGCGCCAGGGTCTGACCATGGTGCTTTTTGCTTTTTAGCACCCGAGAAAAATGCCACTCTTGTTAAAAATGACATAGGTATGCTTACGTCCTATTCAATTCAATTTCAGTCCACTGTTCAGTAGGCCTATTAGGCTGCAATCAAATTCAATAGCCTATGCTCATCCACATGCACGCGAAAAACAATAACCCAAGCGGCGGGACTAATTCGATTATATTCCTTCCAAAAATGTCCGAACGTCACAAAAATCAGTTATTTGCATTGTCCGTAATTATACCAAACAAAAAGGTATCAATAGAAGAAATCAAGTCTTCAGTTTCGATAATCCACGTTACAAATCCTCAACAACAGCAAGCCATTCCTTCTCTGCTATGAGGCAGGCAACGGAACAAGTGTAGACAGTAGGCTATATGACCACGTTGATGCTGCACGGCTTGAAAGGATTCTGTCTAAATTAAATATCTTGGATAGCCTATATAGACCTAGGCCTAACTAGATTTGTTGCAATACAGATTCATTTTCTATAGCCAGAAGTGTTCCGTTGGACTGACGAAACCGAACACGATCAAGTTTGCAACTTCTTTCCCTCATGCGCTGTCCGTCAGCACCACCTGTCATTGGACGTCCGATTAGCTTTCATTACGTGCTGAGGGAAAAACTCTCGCCATTAGGCCTATGTGCTGTTGCACTGTTGTGAGGGATATCACCAAATAATTTAGATAAAAGTCAGAACATTATTTTGGCAATGAAAGGCACACAGGTGGCTGGAAGCTCAAGCAGTCTTCAGTCTGTTCATTTAAGTTTGTTGGGTGCTCTTGGATATCGGGTTCATGTAGAGAGAAGAGTTCATCCAGGCACTCCAAAATAAGGTGTCCAAACGGGAAGTTACATTAAAAAGCCTTAAATGGTACTGGGCTGGGGTTACATTAAAAAGCCGACATGTTTCGACCTCACCAGGTCTTCATCAGGGCTACGTTCACCATTGAAAAGAAAGGCCTCCCTTAAATAGTGACATCACCGCATGTGACCCATTACGCACTAAACACATTTGCGCACACCAGAGAAAACAAAGATTAAAAAATAGCCTGGGGTAATAAGTGATGCCACAGAAAAAAATGACCAGAAGTACAAATAAGCATCACAAAAAACAAGTAAAATCAATATCCTCATTTAGACCAGGATAGCGCATGGCATCCAGTTGGTGTATCCAAAAAGTCTCCCTCTGATTAAGTCTTTTTAGCCTGTCCCCACCCCTCGGAAGAGGTTTGATATGTTCGACGCCCTGTATGCGCAGCAGAGAATCATTTTTACCATGGTATTCATTGATATGTTTCGCCATGGGATAGTCAAAATTGCCCACTCTGATAGCATATTTATGTTCTGCTAGCCTATCTCGCATGCGCCTTTTTTGCGTCCGATATAAAAGAACCCTTCAGCGCAAGGACAAGTTAGGCGGTATATGACAAATGTAGAATTGCAATTGATGAAATCTCTCTGTCCATATTCTCTCGTGGTTTTAGTATCCACAAAAGATTTGGCTTGTGTAACATTTGGGCAGTGGGTGCAGTTCATACATCTATGAACTGTCGTAACAAATAAAGGACGGGACTGCTGGTGGCGATGATGTTTCTTTTTGGTCAATAACCTGTTGCGTTGTAGGGAGCGCGCTTCACTGTATGCGTTTTGGATGGCTTCCTTGGAATATTCATTAACTAATATTAACTTTCTGGATTTGACGATATATAAAGACGCGGAGGGACAGCTGCACACCACCTTATTCAGAAAGGCGACTTCTCGGAACACCATTCTGAGAGCGGATTCATTCCATCCCCGCATCTCATTAGAAATATTCCACACGGCCAATTCCAGAGATTAAGGCGTATCTGTGATTTCGAAAATGATTTTCACGAGCAGGCCGAGCTGATGGAGAAAAGATTCAGTGATAGAGCCTATCACCCTGAAGCCATCCAAAACGCATACAGTGAAGCGCGCTCCCTACAACGCAACACGTTATTGACCAAAAAGAAACATCATCGCCACCAGCAGTCCCGTCCTTTTTTGTTACGACATATAGTAGGCTACACAAGCGACGCGGATCAGGCAAATTATTAAGAACAATTGGTCCATTATGATGCGCAACTACGTGAGGTGTTCCCAGAACCACTCATGGTGTCTTTAAAGAGTGCACCCAGCCTAGGAGATAAATTAATGCGCTCTCACCTACAGGTGAAAAAGAGAGAAACCTGGCTGCGTAAACCCATTGGCACCTATAGATGTATGAAGTGCCCTCACTGCCCAAATGTTTCACAAGCCAAATCTTTTGTGGATACTAAAACCACGAGAGAACACGGACAGAGAGATTTCATTAATTGCAATTCAACATTTGTCATATACCGCCTAACTTGTCCTTGCGCTGAAGGGTTCTTTTATATCGGACGCACAAAAAGGCGCATGCGAGATAGGCTAGCAGAACATATGCTATCAGAGTGGGCAATTTTGACTATCCCATGGCGAAACATTTCAATGAATACCATGGTAAAAATGATTCTCTGCTGCGCATACAGGGCGTCGAACATATCAAACCTCTTCCGAGGGGTGGGGACAGGCTAAAAAGACTTAATCAGAGGGAGACTTTTTGGATACACCAACTGGATGCCATGCGCTATCCTGGTCTAAATGAGGATATTGATTTTACTTGGTTTTTTGTGATGCTTATTTGTACTTCTGGTCATTTTTTTCTGTGGTATCACTTATTACCCCAGGCTATTTTTTAATCTTTGTTTTCTCTGGTGTGCGCAAATGTGTGTAGTGCGTAATGGGTCACATGTGGTGATGTCACTATTTAAGGGAGGCCTTTCTTTTCAATGGTGAACGTAGCCCTGATGAAGACCTGGTGAGGTCGAAACATGTCGGCTTTTTAATGTAACCCCAGCCCAGTACCATTTAAGGCTTTTTAATGTAACTTCCCACTTGGACACCTTATTTTGGAGTGCCTGGATGAACTCTTCTCTCTACATGAACTGATACCCGATATCCAAGAGCACCCAACAAACTTAAATGAACAGACTGAAGACTGCTTGAGCTTCCAGCCACCTGTGTGCCTTTCATTGCCAAAATAATGTTCTGACTTTTATCTAAATTATTTGGTGATATCCCTCACAACAGTGCATAGGCACTCACATAGGCCTAATGGCGAGAGTTTTTCCCTCAGCACGTAATGAAAGCTAATCGGACGTCCAATGACAGATGGTGCTGACGGACAGCGCATGAGGGAAAGAAGTTGCAAACTTGATCGTGTTCGGTTTCGTCAGTCCAACGGAACACTTCTGGCTATAGAAAATGAATCTGTATTGCAACAAATCTAGTTAGGCCTAGGTCTATATAGGCTATCCAAGATATTTAATTTAGACAGAATCCTTTCAAGCCGTGCAGCATCAACGTGGTCATATAGCCTACTGTCTGCACTTGTTCCGTTGCCTGCCTCATAGCAGAGAAGGAATGGCTTGCTGTTGTTGAGGATTTGTAACGTGGATTATCGAAACTGAAGACTTGATTTCTTCTATTGATACCTTTTTGTTTGGTATAATTACGGACAATGCAAATAACTGATTTTTGTGACGTTCGGACATTTTTGGAAGGAATATAATCGAATTGGGTTATTGTTTTTCGCGTGCATGTGGATGAGCATAGGCTATTGAATTTGATTGCAGCCTAATAGGCCTACTGAACAGTGGACTGAAATTGAATTGAATAGGACGTAAGCATACCTATGTAATTTTTAACAAGAGTGGCATTTTGACCCTGGCGCGCAAGGTCATGTAGGCAGACATGAAAGACTCACTACTCCACGGGCAAATATCGGGAAAAATTAAGCACCACCAGCATGGACAGCTCCCCACGAGTCACTTATAATGGTTGGTCTTTTCCTGGGGTTTGATTCATGTTGTTTGGGGGAAAATATTAAAATAGCCTTTGTAATGGTAAGAATATTTCCAAAGAGCCAAGATGGGGCTTAAGATCAATATGGGCCAGGTTTGTCTCCGTGCGCACACACACACACACACACACACACACACACACACACACACACACACACACACACACACACACACACACAAACTCTCTCTCTCTCTCTCTCTCTCTCTCTCTCTCTCTCTCTCTCTCTCTCTCGTGCCACATATTTGTTGTCGCTGTAAATTGGTGTAATGTAGCAGAAAGTGCGAGACATTCGCTGGCCTCGTTGCACGCAACACGTTGTGAAATGATTTCTTAACGGGTTTAACCGCATCATTCGCGACTCTCGAGCAGTTTGAGAACTGAGAAGAATGAGAGAGAGAGAGGGCAGTGACTACCATGTCACTGAGACTATGTGTGTGTTGTGCCTAGTGAATCCAAGTGCAGAAAATACATATCCATATAGTTTATTACATAATGCACCATGTTATTACATTTCCATCAAAAAAAAAAGTTGCGGCCGCATTCCGTAATAAATTTCGCATTTTGTAATAATTTATTACAAGATGAGAAAAAAGTTATTACGAAATGCGTTCAAGAAATGTATTACGAAATGCGTAAATTATTACACAATGCGGCAATTGTCACCGCATTATGTAATAATTTGTTACATTATTACATATTGCACCGTTATTACATAATGCGGCGTTACACACATGTATGAAATTTGCCTTTATTTCGACAAATAATAAATTGCCTTGCAAACACCTGTAGCTTGAAACAGACAACAACTCCACTTGACTGAACCAGGCCAATATGTATTCCTCAATTTGTCTCATTACTTAGAAAATAATATATTATAAAGTACATGTGTGTTGGGCACACCCTTGTGTATTTGTGTGAAGTTAAGATATGACTTACTGTTGATTCTCTGGCAGGATCCCTCAAAACCTGGTATTCCGTGGGTAGCAACTTTTGGGTAACTGCACCTCGAGATCCACACAGTCAATGTCCTTGATATGAAGGTCCTGTGTAGGTCCTTCACTTCAGGAGCTTGCACAAAAGAAGAAAAAAAAGAATGTAGCTGGCAGACAAACAGTAGCCTATATTTTCGCTGGTGAACTGGTACAGTTGCATATTGTTAAGATCAAGCACACAGACATGATCCTCATTAACATTCACACTACCTATTACAATCAGTGTGTTAACTTGTGGTGACAACAGATTGTAGGCCTAATAGACTGCTGGATATTGTTAACACAGACCCCCCTCAATAACTCAGATGGGGTGGGGAACGGTCCTTAACTCAAACACAACATTTGGCTATGATAAAGTACAACCAAGACATCTTTCCACAGATGATAGATCTAGCTTACCTGTCTGTGTGTCTTTGATGAAACCTTTTTGTCTGTCAGATGTGTTCTCCTAGCTTGCCAAAACAATACCTGAAGGCCTTCCCTTTGTCACGTTTCCCCCTGTGGAAAATCAGTACGTTATTCTTCAATCACAAATCAATTAAGTCCATATAAACTAGCTTCTTAGTGTTATTTCCACATCAACGGAACAATTAATTCAACATAATTGAGCAAGTGCGTGAGAGATCATCGTGGGGCTCGATTGACTGGGGATGGTTTCTCGGAATGCTCACCGCACTGAAGTGTTTGAGAATACAATCACGCACAAGAATGAGTCTCAGTGTTTTCGTTGGTTTACTCGGTGTATTAACTGTCTGAATACACGGCATCAGTGTGATTCTAGTGTAGATCACTCCACCGGTATGGCACTAGCTCCATAACATCGATGTTATTTTAGTGCGACGCGATGCTGGTCTCGTCGAAGTGCAGTGTACTAATTTCCAAAGTGTAACATTTAACTTAAGACGCAGCATGTGTCTCCTCTAGCCGCCGTACACAGCCGTTTATCTGTCATCCCCAGTCAATCAGCCCCACATTCATCTCGCACAACGTCCATGTAAACTTCAATCTTACGACCACATACTTTGTTTAGATAGTCAATATTAAAGACTGTAAACTGAGATTAAAAAGGCAGACGTCCGGGGCGACAGTCCATCTGTTACAATGGCAACAGGGTGAAGCGTTTACCAAATCATTGCCGTCATCTTTTAGGGATATACTTTACACACACCCTGACGTTGTTAAGAGCATGCCACTTACCATTATATGAGGTGAACCTCGTCCACTCCGAGGACCTTGTCTTGGAAGACAACACGTGGCGTTCAGCAAAAGCCATGCCTCCTGACTGCTCCGAAGACCAACTGGCACTGACGACACATTTTGATGTTTGCTGGGTTATCGACGCCCAGTTGCATGGCAGTGAGTCCAAAATTGCTCACCTCCTTCGCCTGGTCTACCATTAGGGCTACCATCGGGGTTTCAAAGAGCCCCATCATTTCGGCTACCAGTGGAACTGGTAGATAAGACTTTTGCCATAGCCTGTAACACGGCGAAAATGTCCTTCTTAAAAATGAATGAACGTAGAGCCTCCTCTTGCTCACGTTTTAACGAAAACCCCAAGTCTAATTCTTCCAAAACTGATGCCAATGCAGAATCAAACGAGTGCTGTTCCATTGCCGCCGCCATCTTTCTTGTTGTGCTTTCTCCACTGCCCAGCGTCTCACTGCTATGTCGTCACTCCCTCAAAACCCCGCCCCAGAACCCTCTGCCCCGCCCGCGTTGATTCAAAACACATCTCTGCGTTGTGATTGGTTTAGTTGCCATCTTGCCAGATTCAGGGCAAGATTCAAAATGAATAGTTGTTCGATACCAGACCCACCCGCAGCTGAACATTTTTCAGCGTCCAGCAGGTGGCGCTGGTTTACCAGGCTAGGACTTAAGGGATTATTATAGATGATGAAGTAATGATTTAGAAAGGATTTTGATAACTTAATAGTTTATAAGTGATATAATATGTAGTTTCACAATAAGCTATTAGTTAGGCATTCATAACGAGCCAATTATATGAAACTGTACCATCATACAAAGAGGAGAGAAAATGCATTAAGAGTTGGTTATCTCTCTCACTCCCTCTCCCTCTGTGTGTGTGTGTGTATGCGTGTGTGTGTGTGTGTGCGTGTGCGTGTGTGTGTGCGTGTGTGTGTGTGTGTGTGTGTGTGTATGCAGGGCTGTAGTGGTCAAATTAGAGGTGGGTAAACTATGAATTTTTTGATCAGACAGACCGTGACGCGACGCGACGCAACGCAACGCGACACAGCACAAAGCAACGCAAGGTGTCGCGAATCTGTATGGCTGTCCTGGCCATATTCCATGACGTTATCAGTTAAAGTCATACAATGTGTCAACAAACAGTCAACGACAGTCGACAGTCAACAAATGTGTTTGTAGTTTACTAAATTTCAAATTTCAACAGTAAAGAAAAGTAGGCTATGTGTTAGGGTGACCGGGGGGGGGGGGGGGGCGGGGAGGCTGGGAGGGTCATCGGTGTATCTGTGTATCTACAGGTATGAAAATGGGTATGAGGCCAGGCATGATAGTAGGCCTATAAAGTATCGGTATCAACACATCCAAAATGGTCATTGGCCACTAGAACTTTTTGGCATGCACATTCATTTGTCTACTATAAATGACAATTAAAATCTCTTCAGTTAGGCCTATAGGCCTATCACATAATTTGTGTGATCATATGATGCAGACTGTGCCTTTGCTACAATCCTAGATAGTAGGCCTAACACCTATATTGGAGTAGCTCAACAGCATAACAATGCACCTCAATTTCATAGGCCTATTCCACTTTCTGCATTAGGTTTTTAAAAATAGATTCACCATCATGTACTGTAGGCCCATCTCAGCCATTCCCCACAAAGATGAATGGCATTAGGCTATAACATTGGAAACTAAATACAAAAAACACAGCATTCGTGGTTTTCAACTGAATTGATAATGAAGTACTATTAGGCTACATTTTAGGCTTATATTTTTATAAGACACCTCACAATTTACCCCTCCACCAATATCCATTAGGCCTACTTAGCTAGGCTAGGGCCTACTTGTAGTGGCATGGTGCTCATAGATTAGCAATAGGCACTGCAGCCATTAAGAGAGGAACTGGAGTTTTACCTACCATTCATAAGCTAACCCATACAGCGTTATCAATAACTGCAAAGGAAATAGACAGAAGAAGAAGCTGATTAAGAAGAAGCTTATAATTTCTTTACTCAGGAATGAGTCCTTCTAGCTCTGAGAAATTGCTTTTGCAAATAACTTGGACATGTCAGATCATGAAATAATTTTTAGGCTAAGTCTTGTGACAAGGTGTAACAAAACTTGTACCTCCCTAAATGATGGATTTGGTGGTGTTACTAGGCTTACTCCTGTGTTAGGTTACTTTCATACCTGGCTTCACACGCGGGATTTTTTCCCCAACTCCACCGCGAACGTGCATTTGCGTTTCTATCGGCATTGCAGAACCGGCGGGCAGATGCGCTTTCGCTTGTAAACATGGGGCGCACTGGCTTGTCCCCTACTTCTTTCGGACAAACGTTGCGAAGTGGCTAGATTTGATGAGAAGGGCGTGACTAATTTGCGAACGGTAGAGAGAAACCTGGAGTGGATGAAAATGATTCCTACTAAAGCGTTAAGTATGTTCAACAATATTTTTTAAATGACACCAAATTTATTTTGGATTATTCCAACGGCAGATCACAAGGCGCAGGGAACTTTGACGTGCGTAATTGCCATTAAGAGCTGCGTAAACGCTATTTAGAGGTGGGTAAACGCTATTTCCTAAATTCCAGAGGTGCGTAAACGGCGTTTACGTGCGTTTACCCTCCACTACAGCCCTGTGTGTGTGTGTGTGTGTGTGTGTGTGTGTGTGTGTGTGTGTGTGTGTGTGTGTGTGTGTGTGTGTGCGTGTGCGTGTGTGTGTGTGTGTGTGTGTGTGTAAATCTCAGAATGTGGTTGAAGGAAAACATGGCGTGAACACAAGCATCCACAATACACCCACACTCCCTTCACTTGTCTCCTCTTCTTCTTCCAGAAGATCCACTCGCTGCAGAGGCATCTCATCACCAAGACGGAGGAGGTGGTGGAGAAAGAAATACTACTCTGCGTGCCGTGCGTGCCTGCGCGTGTGTGCATGCCTGCGTGTGTGTGTGTGTGTGTGTGTGTGTGTGTGTGTGTGCGTGTGTGTGTGCGCGCACGTGTATGTGTGTGCAGGGCCGCTGACAGCTTTTGCTGAGCCCAGGACAAAGTCATGTGTAGGGCTGTGCAATTGTATCAATATTGTGATACCAATATTGTTGTCAAACAATATTACATTTCATGATATCGATTTGAAACATTTGAACTCATGAAATATTTTTGTCATTTGACTGTACCGCCAAGGGGTAGGCTATGTTAAGTACAATGCATTTCCCTCCACTTAAGCTTGCTACCCAACACTCATGCAGAACACCACTGTGTGTTTCTCTATGGCCCTCCACTCACTGCTGAAATTGAATTGTTTAGCACAATACATTTGCCTATTGTCTTTAAAAGAAATATTGCCTAAAAATATTGTGATATCAATATTGACTGAAATAATCGTGATATTGATTTTTCTCATAATCGAGCAGCCCTCCGTTTGTGCGTGTCTCTGTGTGTATGTGTGTGTGTGTGTGTGTGTGGATCTCAGAATGTGGGTGAAGGAAAATATGGCATGAACACGGGCATCCAATACACCCACACTCCCTTCAGATGTCTTCTCCTTTTCTCGCCCATACTGCCAAATTCCTTTCTTTTCCTTTCCAAAGGGGAGAGTCATTCTCTCGAGGCAGCAATGCTACAGTACATCGCGTCTGTGTACACAACCAAGGCACCACTGCCAAGGCGTCGTTTGCTTATTGGTGCCCCTGCCCTTCGTGGCCCTAGGCGTCATACAAACATGGGGCCCTGAAAAGTCATTAAAAAGATATTAAATTCTGTGTTTTGGTGCTATCTTAGTGAATTTTACTCATATCATATGTATCTTTGATTACTTTACATAAGTGACAAATTAAGATCAAGCCTACCTTTTTTGTGTGTTTGTGTGTTTAGCGAGACTGGTGTGGCAGTTGAGGCCCCTATGGAGGACAGATTTGGTCGGGCCCTAAGCAATTGCCTAGGTTTGCCTAATGGAAAATCCGCCTCTGGCCCCTGCACTGGTTGGATGCCCTATTTGGCTAAGCACCCATTCTGTCGAAAGCAGCAGCAGCATGGACACTGTAGCTTTCTCAGTCTGTATCTACAGATGTACGGTAACTCTCTCTCTCGCTCTCTCTCCCTTTCTCCCTCCAGACCTTTTTGGACTGAAGGTCGATAGGCAGAAACAGACTTGGGCACAGGCTATTTGAGCACAGAGCATTTGCCATCCATTTCCAAAACAAAAAAATCTGAAATGTTGGGAAACTGTGGGTTTTTTGCTTTTAGGCATGGAACTATTGAGTGTATCATTGAGTTTACTATTTAGTATCCTATTGAGTGGCTGGTGGTGATTTATTTTGTTAGTGACATCTAAGAGTTCCATATTTTATCAAATTAATTGTGTGTCTCTTCTCTTTCACTGGTGTTTTTTTTTCTTTGGATTTTTTCCATTTCCTTAAAGCTAAATCTTGTAAATGCATTTTCAACTTACCATATAGTCTAGAGGATATGTCAGGATTTTTGGCAAAGATGTTCACTTCCGGAAGAAAGCATGAAAATTTGTATACAAAGGTTTTCAGGTATGCTGATTACGATAAGAAGCGGCTCCAAGCTAAAAAAAATCAAGGGATCACCCTCAAAATGGACAAATCCAAGATGGCCGCCAAATTAACAATTCTTCATTACTTAGGTTGCATATGTCATATAATCCTGACCTCTGCGACTAAATGTGGGTTCTTGGGATTGCTGAATTAATTTATGAGCCATTTAGCTTTGCAAAACCTAGGTACCACACTGAAAATCGAGAAATCCAAGATGGCCGACATCTCCGATGGCCAAATTTATAGTTATCCACAACTTTGGATGAATATGCACTAGAATATTGATCTTGACGACTAATTGTAGGTTTTGGTTATCGCTGAAGTCATGAGTAAGCCATTTGAGCTTCAAAATATTAAGGATTCACCTCAAAGTTGAGAAATTGAAGATGGCCGCAATTGCGATAGCTACAGTATATTTTTAAACTTGTAGATCCTTTTAGTGGGATCATATTAGGCTCAGTCATTTCAAATTGGTCTTAAAGTTTTGTTTTCACTTCCAAGTTTAAGTTTAGGGTCTATAGAACAATTTGAGTTCGAGTGTCAAACACACAGATAACAAAATGGCCTGCAGGGGGCGCTCTAAAATATATAAACTGTTATTACTTTTGATTAGTTAAACCAAATTTAACATATGAGATATGTATGGATTCAGCATGAAGAGGAGAAACCGGTGAGCTAAGTATTTGGTTACCAGATTAACGACACACTATGTAATAAACACACTTTTAGCCAATGGACAGCTAAATCCGGGCTTTTTTCAGATAAAAGGTGGAAATGCCCTCAAAGTTGCACTGAAACATAATTTATTGTTGCAAGTTATTGTGATTAAAGCCTGGGTTATCACTTAACTTGATTTGTTCAGAAAATCCCTGAAGCACACAGATACTTAGGACACCTACACAAATATGGCTGCATAAAGCCTATGTGATATTTAGCACCCAACTTGCATCTTTGAGTTTATGAATTTAGGATCATGAGTACCAGCTTTTTTTCAGTCAGTCCATCATTTTATTCACAACTTAAAAACTTTATATCTGGAAGAAAGTAAATCAATAATAATAATAATAATGATGATGATGATGATGATGATGATGATGATGATGATAATAATGATGATGAATACTATGGGGAACATCATTTTTTCCTGCATTCAAAAAGCAAACAGAAGACCACTTAATAATCCACTCTACAATAACTATGACAGATGCAAAAACAGTCAGTGGTCAGTCTTAGAAATTGCATGTGCACTTGCACAGACGTGTGCCTCCATGCACTTGCACCGAGATCTGGCAGGTCTATTTGTACAAGTGCTAGTACAGCTGCACTTCACCTCTAGTTGGAATACATCTTTGGAAACTGCATCTTTGGTAGCGTAGTCCAAATCTGGGAACTGTTCATTTGTTACCAGATTGGCAGGCATTTCTGGCAAATGCAGATAACTACGCTGGTAACAAATGGACAGTTCCCAGATGACAGAGATGTCCTCATAACAGCAGATGATTGTGTCTACCATGTATGAAATAGTCCTATAGTATTATTTAGTATGCTTGCCAAAGGCCTCTGCTCTGCCTCAGCAAGCATACTAATTGTTCTCCAACAGTTTGCTTGCGGGAAAGCATAGTAATTGTTCATCAAGAGTTTATTATTATTCTACATTTTTCCATTCACCTCGGCCTATGGGAATCGCCATTCATTAGTATGGCGGCTTTGAATTGTTGCAGCGTTCGAGATAGAGACACGGTTCGAGTGCCAAAACGAACGGCTCGAAAAGGGCCCAGGGTGGTGTATTTTTCGCTGGCCTACCCCCTTTCATTTGTTCACCAGACTTGTTTTTCCTCAGTTTTCTCTCTGTTTTCCCCCTCATTGAAATGAATGGTAGAATGGTCAAGATGATGTCACAAACTGTGGCAGTTAGAGTGAGAGGTGACCTGTCCTGGGGTTTTTAACTAGGTATCAACTAGGTAAAGGCATTGTCAGAGAGGTCTTGGCTCTGAATACAAACTGTGTGAAGATCATAAGCCAACTCTTAAAAATGTTTCAGAGAGAACAGTTTTAAAATCCCTATGATGTGACCTTATTCACTTAGAAAAAATGTGTGACCAGCTCAGCGCATAGGCCTGAATATATCATTTTTTTGACTGAACCATTTGGCCTAGAAAAGTGATCTCAGCTTTGACATGAAGAGCAGGGTTGTGCCATTTGTGTGTCAATATCATCTAACAACTTGCAAAACTTTTGGAGATATGACAGCGTAAAAATAAGGCTGCACATATTACTCAGCTATTGACTGCCAAACTGTCACCTTTAGAATCTTCATTCATACACACACACACACACACACACACACACACACACACACACACACACACACACACACACACACACACACGCAGCCTTGCAGAACTTTAGACCTCTGCTGTCACCTGGGCAACCGTGGCCTAATATGCTGCTGTGGCCACTCTATACAGTAAGTGGCAGTGGCCTACTGGGTAGGTTGCAGGTTCGAATCCCACCCTTACCTCTCCCTACCCACCCATTGCTGAAAGGCACCTGAAGCATATCCATACATGCACACACGCACACACACACACCTCTCCCTCTCTGTCTCTCTCTCTCTCACACACACACACATCTCTCTCTCGCACAGACACACACACAAAACAAACAGACACACACACACACACACACTCAGACCTCTATCTCTTTCCCTCGTGTTTCTGTGTGTGTATACAACAGCTGTGTGTGTGTGTGTGTGTGTGTGCATAAGCCGCAAGCATACTAATAGCATTGTCTCTCTGGAAATGCAGTCTTATTATTATTATTGATTTATTTTCTTCCAGAAATACATTTTTTGTGATTTCATGAGTGAACAGAATATGGCTTGATTGAAAAAAAGTTGATACTCATGATCCTAAATTCATAAACTCAAAGTTGCAAGTTGGGTGCTAAATATCACATAGGCTTTATGCAGCCATATTTGTGTATAGCTGAACAAATCAAGTTGAATGATATCCCATGATGCGTACATTCAGATCAGTACTTTTATTCCATGCGGGGGTATATCGCACAGGACACGCTTTGTGTTTGAATGTGTTAAAACATGCAAGATGTAAAGGCTTATTTGAGCAGTGTTGCCAAAACAAATTCAGCAGAAGTCGCTATTGGCTCTCTGAAAAGTCGCTAGAAGTCGCCAGATGACGTTACGTATGACGTCACAGCATCACGCATGCAGCGCAAATCTCTAGAAAAGATGTGTGCACGGCTACGCAGAGCTGCAGTTATGTTGAAAAATGAAGAGTTTTTCAAAGTAGCCAGATTCACCAAAAAGTCGCCAAAGTCGCCAGATGTGTTTTTTTTGTCGCCAGGTCCAAAAGTCGCTAAATCTAGCGACAAAGTCGCCAAATTGGCAACACTGTATTTGAGTCCAGGAACATGAATACATACTTACAAATCCCTAGTACCTTAGAATAGGATACACCAAGCCTAACATAAATCATCATGCCTCGCTTTCTTAAATCAGCACAGTTCACACAAATGCGTCAATGTGATTGCTGCAATTGTTGCACCCTATATCTTTGTCATATCTTTAGTTAGAGGCTTATATTGCCTTTAAATGAAATTATTGGGCCACAAAACCTACATTTTGACACCAAGATCATGCTCATATAACAACCAGATCCAAAGTTATGGCTCAAAACAAATACAGGTTTTTGCGATGGCGGCCATCTTGGATTTCGTGTTTTTGAAGTAGATCCCTTCGTTTGCGAGCGTGGAGCCGCTTCTAATTGGAATCAGCATCCCCAAAACCCCTTTATACCAATTTTCCAGCTTTCTTCCGGAAGTGAACATCTTTTCGACATATCCTCTAGACTAATACTTTTCACACATACATACGCACGCACCCACGCACGCAAACACACACACACACACACACACACACATAATTACAAGTTTGGTTTCTGTGCCTCTATGGGCATTGGGTGTACGCTTATTTCTTGGGTGCTTTTTTAGTATCTATTTATCTGATAAATGTGTTTTGCTTGAAAGGATACACAATTATATGGGAATCATAATGAAAAGATAGTAGCTGGACCCCATAATATAGGGTCTATGTATGAATGCAATTTGCAATGAATCAATTGAAGATGAGTACTGCCAACTCTTCACTGATGCTGTTTTTTCCAGTCAGTGCAAGGCAGCTAGATTAACAAAATGTGTGTGTGTGTGTGTGTGTGTGTGTGTGTGTGTGTGTGTGTGTGTGTGTGCGCGCACGTGTATGTGTGTGCAGGGCCACTGACAGCTTTTGCTGAGCCCAGGACAAAGTCATGTGAAATGGTCCCCTACCCAAGAGCCTACATCAGTGGCTCTTGAACTTTTTGTGTGAAGTACCACCTGAGAAAATATTGAGCTCTCCGTGTACCACCTTGACAACCAACATAGTGGGGTCGTAGGCATGTGCAATTTCAGAGAGAGAGAGAGAGAAGTTTTAAAATCCCTATGAGATTTCCCCTTTCATTTAGAAAATGTCATTGTTACCGGTCAACGCATAGGCCTGAAGATTTGATTGAACCATTTGGCCTAGAAAAGTGATCTTAGCTTTGACATGAGGGCAGGGGTGTGGCATTCATGTGTGGTAATTTCATTTGACACCTTGCAAAACCTTTGGAGATAAGACAGTGTAAAATCAGAGCAGCTATAACGACCGGCTCAAAAAGGGCTCAGGGTGGTGTATTTTTCGCTGGCGTAGAATGTTCAAAATGATGATGTCACAAGCACTGGCAGTTAGAATGAGGGGTGACCTGTCCTCTGTTTTTCATTAAACTAAAATAAACCGTTTCACCTATCGACTAGGTAAAGGCATTGTCGGAGAGGTCTTGGCTCTGACTACAAACTGTGCAAAGATCATTAGCCAACTCTTAAAAATGTTTGAGAGAGAGAAGTGTTTTAATCCCTATGGGCTTTCCTGATTCATACATTTTTGTGTGTGTGTGAACAACTCGGCACATAGGCCTGAAGATGTCCATTTTTTGACTGAACCATTTGTCCTGGAAAAGTGATCTCAGCTTTGACATGGGGAACAGGGTTGTGAAATGTTTGTGTGTTCATTTAATTTGACAACTTGCAAAACTTTTGGATATATGACAGTGTAAAAATAGGACAGCGTATATTTTTGTAGTTACTGCTGCCTAACTAGAAGTAATAGAATTTTCATTCATACACATACACATGCAGCCTTGTAGAACTTAAGAACTGTGCTGTCACCTTGGCAACTGTGGCCTAATATACTGCTGTGGCCACTGTACACAGTAAGTGGCAGTGGCCTAATGGGTAGGGTGTTGGTCTGTCAGAGGGTTGCAGGTTGGAATCCCACCCTTGCCTGTCCCTACCCACCCATTGCTGAAAGGCACCTGAAGCACCCCCACACATGCATACATGTGCACACACACACTCTCTCTCTCATGTCTCTCTCTCGTGTGTATGCATAAGATGCAAGCATATTAATAGCATTGCCTCTGCAGAAATGCAGTGTAGGTTAATCTGCAACTCCTGGGTTTCAAGCCTGACTCTAGGGTGACTATCTCTGTGATAGCAACAGGAGGAAAGGTGTGGGGTCCTCCCCCCGAAATAAATGTATTTCTTAGGTGCAATTACATGCATTTTAATCAATTAGTGTTCCGGCTTGAGGCTGTGCCAGACTTTGGACAAGGAATTGAAAAGACGGATGGTCCGGCCTAAAGACGGAGGTCTGGCCACCCTACCTGACTCCCTAACCACTCACCCATGAGGGTGAAAAGAGTAAACTAGATCCTGTATGTCAACAGCAGAGAATATACAGATAAACTATGAAAATGGTTAAACTTTATTTTAGTTGTTATGTAATCAGCAAATGACATGACTGATGCAGTTGCTTGATGTGAAGTAACAAACAAAAATGCAGAAGTAAATAATGTACTTATGATGTTCTAGTATTCGATAATCTTTAAATCTTACAATGAGAAAATTAGTCTTTAAATTTTAATCGACAACCATATAACAAATTATCCAGGAATAATGAAAAGTGTTAAAGGAGAATTCCGGCCAGTTTGGATTAATATCCCATCTTGGGTGGACCGAGGGAAAGGGATGAAAGGCAAAACCGCGAGAAATTTTCATGCCTGCTGCGCAAAGTTGTTCAATTGCGCTGTTTTCGGTTAAAACCTGGCCCTTCGGGCACGTATTTGACCTGTTTTAAAGCTCCTAGCGTGCATTAAAACCCTTTTGAACGCTTTGGCCGTGGTGTGTGGGTCCATACAAGTCGATCTAGTGGTTCACAGTTCCATTAGGTAGCACAGGCACGACACATTAGGAGTTTTCAAAAGTGGCGCACCTACCTCTTTCAGCTTCCGCCTTCCAACTACGTCCGCAAAATGGTTCGCCAAAGTGATACTTCATAGTAATCCATTTTATTTTTGTCCACCAAAGACGAGCCACAAGAAACATATTCACACGTTTTCATGTCCTGAGTTGTTATTGTCTCGCAGATTCACTTCTCTGTCACTGAACGCAGTTTAGTGACGTCACGGTGTCACATGACTCCTGGAAGGAACGCCATTCGCTCATCCAGTTATTATACAGAAGCGAGAAAGAGAGGCGCTGTCGTAATATACTGTTTGATATTTTGAGATGGATCCTCCGTTGGGGTAGTTCAATTGAAGAGTTTGGTGGCCATGGTTATCTTTTTCGAACCAGAATATTTGTTACAGATAAAGAATTATTCCTTCCAGGAGTCATGTGACACCGTGACGTCACTAAACTGCGTTCAGTGACAGAGAAGTGAATCTGCGAGACAATAACAACTCAGGACATGAAAACGTGTGAATATGTTTCTTGTGGCTCGTCTTTGGTGGACAAAAATAAAATGGATTACTATGAAGTATCACTTTGGCGAACCATTTTGCGGACGTAGTTGGAAGGCGGAAGCTGAAAGAGGTAGGTGCGCCACTTTTGAAAACTCCTGTTGTATCGTACCTATGCTACCTAATGGAACATCGACTTGTATGGACCCACACACCACGGCCAAAGCGTTCAAAAGGGTTTTAATGCACGCTAGGAGCTTTAAAACAGGTCAAATACATGCCCGAAGCGAAGGGCCAGGTTTTAACCGAAAACGGCGCAATTGAACAACTTTGCGCAGCACGCATGAAAATTTCTCGCGGTTTCCCCTTTCATCCTTTTCCCTGGGTCCACCCAAGATGGGATATGAATCCAAACTGGCCGGAATTGCCCTTTAATCATCTGAGTATCATACTGCATTCACATCAATAAATCATTGGAGTGATCATTCCATCATTCAATGATCACAAAACTTTAGAACAGTGCACTTCTCATGCAGCGTTATGAGTGATACACAGTATTATCAGTCAGAGAGACACCAAGTGCAGTCTACTCAGTGCCACCAGTAGCAGGTAACTCTGGCTGAGCTGCATCCTGACCAATCTCCTTCAGCCTCTCATTCACATCGCAAATCTGCTTCCTCTTGTCAGCATCAGAGAGAGTCGAGGGGTTAATCTCCAGGAATGTATAGCCCTCCTTGGATTGGACATCAAACACTTCTTGGGACTTCATGCAAGACTGGCCAAATGCCTGCCAAGCCTGGTATCCAAACAAAACAGAAGTCAGAATCATGGCAGAATATGAAATCAAGACCGCAAATGTAACCATATTCAGTACGTGATTCTACGTCCTCAACCTGTGAGGTGCCACTGGTCAAATGTCTGATAAGCGTGAAGATGTACAAAATCACCAACCACAGCTGTTTTTTTTTTTTTTTTAAATCATGACGGAATTCTATGCCTTCAACCTGTGAGGGTACTAGGTCGTCGCTAAATCATTCAAATGGAGATATTTTTCACCTTAAATGTGAATTGGCTGTTTGATTTACAAGTTTGCAAGTCGTGGCTGCAAAGTTATAAACACTGCCCTGTCAAATGCAGTGGTCAAAAGTTATATTTTTAACTATGTCATGGTTTTGGGTTCATGGACTTTTGTGGTGTTTAAAATGTTCTCCCAACGTTCAAAATGAGGTAGGCTTCTGTGTTCTTCAGGACGTGTTAATTTTTTTTCCTGTATGTGCAGAATTTCAGTTAGTACAGTACCTTCTCAGCTTCAGTTATAGAATCCACAAAGATTTCCTTGAAGTCTTCAAGGTCGTCCATCAGGTCTCTGCCAATAAATGTGTCCTTTTCCAGCTTCTTCAACATCTCTGCAACATGATTCCAGAACCTCAAGATCAGCATCAGAACGTCCTGGATCCTGACCAGGCAATGCTTCACTTCCTCCAGGTGCTCCGGAGAGGGAATTGAGCCTGGAGTGAGAGAAGACAAGAAAGAAACTGTTGTGGAAAATCAATCCAACAGAATAACTAAATACCAGAAATAATCAAACTTACACACAAAAAAAACCTACGCGAAAGGGAGTAAAACATTTATTCTGCTCTCTGCCACACAAGTACAAGAAAAAAAAGTCAAAGAGCAGAACCCCTGTGCCAGCCGTGCTGGTCCAGATTGTGAGTCCCCTCTGCCTTGGACTCCCTCCCCAAAAGTGGAGTCCTGGGTTTGGCCGATGCCCAAATAAGGATGTTGTTAGTGTAGGGCAGGGCTATAAATTAACACCCGCCAACCCGCCAAACGCAGGTGAAATTTCATTTTGGCTACTAGAACAAATTACTTATTAGTTAGCCAGTAGCGCCCGAGTAGGCTACAGTAAATTATGAGCGGTAAACCCCTGCTTGTATGGCGAACGGTAAGACGGCGAGATTTCCTACATTACCCATAAACACTACTGTCTTGTAGCCTCCCACCGTGGGCTTTCCGAAGCAGCGGCTACTCCATGCTGTTGCGCCAGGACTGAAAACATTTCAGACGACCAGCCTACTGTCAACTATGCTCACACATTCTGACAGGCAACTTTGCTCCTGTGGTTTCGCTCCACAACTACAACTTTTTAACGTCACTTTTACTATTAGGCCTACTAGCATTCTTCGACACAGAATCTTGCTCTAACAGGCTACCTTTTTGAAGCTGCGAGGGCCTGCCCCATCAGTTTCAACAGGACAAACGCGGATCATGCCTACTTCTGTTTTGTATGTTCTGTGCGGGTGATGAGAATGTGGCGGTGGTTAAAGCAAGGTTCTATGTTGTTGAATGGTAGTTAGTAACAGAAATAGTGACGTTAAAAAAAGGAGTGGTTGTGGAACAAAATTGCGACAAGGGCAGAGGAGGAGAACTGACTGTCAAGAGTAGTGTGAACGTAGCTGTCAGTTATCTTCCGAAATCTGGTAAGTCCTGGCGCAACTAAAGCCGGGCATACACTGTGCAATATTTTCAGTCATGGCTATTAAGCTCCTGCTCACACTGCACGAGGAAATTTCGCGATTTAAAGGTTCATATCTCATGACTCACGTCCTCACACTATACGAGCCGACGGTGGGATGCGAGCAGAATGGTCCGACTGCGCGACACGACACGCGTGTTTCCCGGGGCTGCAGAGGAGGGAACATCAATAGCGAATCGCACAGCCCTATTAACTTGTGCATGTGTAATGTCAAATCGCAATTTAACTGTGCGATTTAGTCACGAGGCACGACCAGGATTTCAAACAGTTTTGATTTTCTTGCGACCCTGCGATTGCACGATCGTGAAGCGAAATCGCTTGTCGTTACCCCATGTACACTGCACGATGCGAGACTCACGATTGACCTGCGATTGAGCAAGAAATCGGCCCGACTCCCAAAAAGTCATGCGAGTTCCAAATCGGGGCAAAATCAGGGCAAAAGGCGCACAGTGTGAGCCCAGCTTTAGTTGCAAAGCCCACGGCATCGGAAAGAAGGGCAGACCAAGCATGGCCGTGCGCGAGTAGGCCTAGGCTATTAACAAAAAAAACTACCAATGGCAAAGCTATGGAAGTAACAAAATAAGCGAACATTTCAATTATATTATTTGCTTTTAGTTAAAAATAGTGTAGGCTTCTTGTTATTTTGTTGCGCATGGTAGAGAAGAGCTCCTGGAGGAAATTAAGGTGTCTAGCAGCATACTGTTGGACATAAACACACAATAGGCACACACAAGACATCATACCCATTATTGAACAAAGTGTGTGTGTGTGTGTGTGTGTGTGTGTGTGTGTGTCCGTGCTTGACACTAACTTTTTCGCTTACCAGCCATTTTTGCTACTGGTTTTCCTGACTCACTAGCCATGGGGCCTTTTCACTAGCCATGATTTTCTTAACCATCATAGCAGCTTTAATAGGCTGTAATAATGTAATGTGGCTAATATAACATAACATAATATAATATAACAATATAACATAACATAATATAATATAATATAATATAATATGCTATAGGGCCTAATAATTAGAATTGTTAGGCCTATTAACTGGTCCATGTATGCATGCTATGGAAAGAACAGATTTACTGATCTGAGTAATGGCATAGGCCTAGCCAATATTGACCATGCAGAAACACCAAGCACAGTGTTGTGGAAGGGCACAAATGTAAGCTACACAAGAGCAAAATATTTTCGTCTTTGATCTGAAGGGCACTTTCTTCATATCATATAGGCCTATCTGTGGAGGTCGCCGTCCAAATTGATGCGCAAAGTAGGCTAGATAGCACAAAGTCATTGCCAAGTTCGCCTGTCCTCGGTCATGGATGTGGAATAATACTTCTGGAACATTTTCTAATAAAAGTATCCACTAGAAAGCACACACAGATGCGGTAACTACAGAAGGGGTTACAACTTCCTTTCATTACGTTTAATATTGAGTTGTTTAAAATACAAACGGACGCAAGGCGAGAGGCGATGGGACATGCTTTTGTGCAGTCTGGGAAGGCTACTACTGCGCGTTGTTTAAGCCCGGTTTGACAGTCGGGAACAACAGCACAAGAAACATGGAGGAATATTAAGGTATGAAGACATACAGGCAAATCAGAAAATAATTTAAACCGAACATTATTAATGCCGCATGTGTTCTTGTCTTATCACTGCGCTAATTAGTCTCGAGACTTTCACAAGACAGACTGACGTTTTCCTCTCGCCTTGGTCATTTTAATGTCCACTACTACTAAGTATTGTACTAATGACAGATCGCAAAACAAGTCAGTTGAGATGAACGTCGCTACTTTATTTTCACGTGGAGGTTTTTAGTGACATTTCCAAACGCACGCTGATGTGCCGGTAGGTCGCTGCCACTCCTCTTCGCAAGACTCCATCAGATTCTTGGCATGCGTGGGACACAGGTGACACATGTATGACACAGGTGCTTCATGGGTATTGTAGGCTCGCGAAATCGCATTGTATTGCTTTTGTAGCAAAGACGTTCCAAGGGAAAAAACTACAAAATGCGGTGCCTCATCATTCAGAATAGTAACGGACCCGCCAGAATGGCTAGTGAACCTTCGGTATCTACTAGCCAACGCCGAAATTCACTCGCATTTGGCTAGCTGCGGGTGTTAGTGTTAAGCCCTGGTGTGTGTGTGTGTGTACTCCACCATGTCTCAGTTCTATGTCCATGCGCTCCATCTTTTTGGACATCATGTCATTCTGCAGATTCTGCTCTCTCCTCTTCAGGCCGTCCATGTCCGCCATGTGTCTCTGCACCTACACACACACACACACACACACACACACACACACACACACACACACACACACACACACACACACACACACACACACACACACACACACACAGAGTAATGAGAAGTGGGATAAGTAGCCCCTGCTGCCCTGAACACCCTGCTTGACAGCAACAGCTGGGAAAACCCCAACAACAAATCTGATGCACACACACACACACACACACACACACACACACACACACACACACACACACACACACACACACACACACACACACACACACACACATACGCACGCACCCCATCATGTAGCTGTTTCAGGATTTGTCTGTTGGAGTTGTGTGTCTGGGCCACGTCTGAGTCGGACGGTCCAGAGCTCCAGGAGATCCACCAGCCGAATGTGAATTTCCTTCTGGCCGCAAACTCTTTGTCACACGAAGCCATATAGGAAATGTGGCTGTCGCGTTTGGAGGTTGCCTGGTTTATGTGCTGTTGTTTGGTGTTCATGTCGTTTTTAATGGTTTGCATCTGACTTTTGAATTCTTCAATTCGCCTGTCAATATCCCTCATCTGGTTTGAGGTCCTTTCTTTTTCTTCCTTTTTCTTGTAGATGGTGGTCGTGGTGTTGCTCAAGGCCACGTTTTCTTTCTTGTACCTGCAACCAGAGGTGTCAAAAGTAAAAGCATAAAACTACATTTCTGGTGTAATTACAACACTAGCACATGTTATTACATAGCTGTTACACCATTTACTCCATTGTACCTAATGAGATATATAGACTGTGTTGTTACTGAGAAGCACTGAAAACCCAACAAGAACCTACCACAAACTTGAAGTGCAGAGTTAGCTGTAAGAATAGTACACAGGTCTACTGTTTACCCAGGGGTGCATTTCTCGAAACCCAAACTACATTAGCTACTTTGTTGTTTGCAATGCAATTTCCCATTGGCAACTACTGAAGTTGCTAGCTGGCTAATAACTACGCTTTTGAGAAACACACCCCAGATACGTTACTTGTGTTGGAATGAAACAGTGTTTCTTTTTTACCTCCGCCAAGGAGGTTATGTTTTCAGTCATGTTGGTTTGTCTGTCTGTCAGCAAGATAACTCAAAAACGAATGAACAGATTTGGATGAAACTTTGTGGAGTTGTTGGAAATGACCAAAGGAACATGTGTTAAATATTTGGAGGTGATCAGGATCAGGAAACGGAAGCAGTTTAACTTTCACTTTTGACACCTCTGCCTGTGACACCAGAGAGGATGATGCAATGCAGATATGTTTCTTCATAAGTAACTCAAACCTCTATAACACATAGTCTACACTTCCACAACAGCACAAATTAAACAATGTAAACTTAAACTTCAACACATACCCATCCACCATTCACCTTAGATGATTACAAAGTAAACAATTTTAACTTCTTAAATTTGCACTGTGTAGGATGGTGGCCAGTGTAGGTATTGCAACTGTGCTGCCCATTGAAACTGTGCTGTTTATTGCCAAATATGACTTTTCATGAATATTTACTAGTAATAAACTAGTATTTACTAGTATGACCAACGTACAATAGGTTTTGCAGCAAGAAATGTACATTTCTGGGAATTCAAAATGGCAGACATAGAGAAGATCCCCCTTTTCGTGTAGGACAAGTGTACTTTTCCCAGTCAAAATGAAAACTTAGAATTTGATGGTGGTGGTAAGTATTCATGGAAAAGGTTACATTTGTGAATGAGCAGTATGAATTCTGAAAATAAACTACCAACAATATTACACAGTGCACCTTTAAACACATACCCATGCACCATTTAGACTAGCACAAATTAAACAATTTAAACTTCTTAAACACATAGGCCTACCTACTGTATAGACTAGCACAAATTAAACAATGTAAACTTTGTGAACACATATCCATGGACCATTTAGACTAGCACAAATTAAACAATTTAAAGTTTGTAAACACATATCCATGCACCATTTAGACTAGCACAAATGAAACAATTTAAACTTTGTAAACACATATCCATGCACCATTTAGACTAGCACAAATGAGACAATTTAAACTTCTTAAACACATACCTTTAGACTAGCACAAAGTAAACAATTTAAACTTCTTCAACACATACCTTTAGACTAGCACAAATTAAATAATTTAAACTTCTTAAACAGAAACCCATGCACCATCTAGATTAGCACAAATTAAACAATGTAAACCTCTGAAACACATACTTATAGATTAGCCACAATTAACACTTCTTAATTAGCACTTCTTAAACACATACCCTTCCACCATTTCCTCCGCAGCTTCGATGATCTCTGTTATCCAGCCCTGGGCCTTCTGCAAATACGTCTTGGCTATCTCCGTCTTGTTCTTCTGCACGGCTACTTTGAGAATGGGGAAGAGGGACTTCACCAGGTTGTCACTGGTGCACAGACACTGAGGAGAGGGAGAAGACCGTGTGGAAGCAGGTATTCTTTGTTATTCTACAAATCTGGGGTGAGTTTCTCAAAAGGGAAGTTGTTAGCCTGTTAGCAACTTCGGTATTTGCCAATGGGAAAATGCATTGAAAGCAACGAAGTAGCTAATGTAGTAAGCAACTTTGGTTTCGAGAAATTCACCCCTGGTACAGTAGCTATTCAGTGTTGTAATGACCTTGTAATACAGTACATGGGTTCTAGCCGTGAAAAGGGGGATGGGGTCATGTCTAGTCTAATGTTCTACCTCTATGGACCACTGACGTAAATTGGCTGTATAGGTAACTCTGGTACGAGAATTGTCTTGTGCATGGCCCCTGTCAAATAAGCTAATACATGACATGAATTGAAATCACCTTGAACATGACTCTCTCTGACGACACGAACAACAGTCTGGTGTTCACGGCTCTCTCTCTGATCAACTGCTCCAGTTCCGGGTATCCGGCCAGGTAGAGGTAACACAGCTGGAACAGCAGGGCAGTCCTCTCCGCAGCAGGCATCAGGTCCGTCGTGAAACTCGGAGAAATCGCTGATGAGAAGCTGGTCACCTCTATATTTTAGCATTTTAAAAGCATAGTGTTACAACTACTCATAATTAAACACACACACACACACACACACACACACACACACGCGCGCACACACGCACGCATGCACACGCACACACACGCACACACACACACACACACACACACACACACACACACACACACACACACACACTTTTACAAATTACAATTACAAACATCATTTGGTAACACTTTCTATGAAGCCCATATCTATAGCGCATTATGAGCCCATTTATAACAAATTATAATGCACAATATAATTACTTACAACGCATTACGACTACACCGATGATGTTTCATGATGCTTTATGTTAACAGTAATGAATAACCATGAATCTAGCTTATAACACTTTATAAATCCAAGGGTATTATGAGTGCTCATGACTGGATATAAACTACAGGCGGCCTGATGGGGCTTACAGTACATTATGATGCATTATAGATGTGCATTATACAGTGCATTATAGATGCATCCATATGAACTTCACTTTACTTAGAGCACACATTGACGACTTATGATCTCACATGAAACATTATAGCATCATATGAGCCCTTATGACATTTTATCATCCAGGTCTGTGCATAGAGGGGTATAGGTACTCAAAATGTACTATAAGCCCCATCAGGCAGCCTGTAGTTTATAGCCAGTCATGAGCACTCATGACACCCTTTGAATTATAAAGCATAATTAATAATATAAGCTAGATTCATAGTTATTCATAACTGTTAATATAAAGCATCATGAAGCATTATGAGTGTAGTCACAAAGTCATAAGTAATTATAATGTGCGTTATAATTTGTTATAAATGCGCTTATCATGTTGGCTTTAAGTAAAGTGTTACCCATCATGTTATTGTCCACGCACTGCTGATGACACAAAGAAATGTTGAAGGCTGTTATGCAAATCTACTGTCACAGACTCACATAGACTTTAACGCCTATAGTTCACAATTACTTAAAGTATGCATACATTTACAAGTACAGTATATACATTTAACTTAACACCCTGTACATGTATTCATGTTGTACCTTTGCTTTGAGCCATGTTTTCCCAGACGAGGCTGAACGGCTGGTTGAAAAGAGGAACAGGGGGACTCTAGACAGCTGGGATGACAAACAAAGACACAGTCCATATTATTATTATTATTATTATTATTATTATTATTATTATTACTATTATTATTTTACATTGAGTTCGATGATAGTTAAAAAAATAATAATAATAACGCAGATGATAAAACAACCAGACTTCTCTTGCTTGGCAACATAGTATCTTCCCCCCTGCTTGTGCAACTCTCAGACCTTTGCAGTAAAATGTTTAGAAAAGGCAAAGGCAACAAGTAACAGCACAGCTCCCTTATGGACATGATGTTGAAGTGAACTTGTTCAACACTGAAAGGTAAAGCATGTGTGTCCCCTAACAAGATGAAAGTTTGGCTTGCCAGGTCTGTGTAGAGATGAAAGGTTAGCTTACCAGGTCTGTGTAGAGATGCAGATGGTCAGCTCACTGCTGCGGTGTGTTATATAGCCTACTGTCCAGCAGACTCCACCTTCTAATGTGACCAGACACACACACACACACACACATGCAGACACACACACACACATGCAGACACACACACGCACACGCACACACACACACACACACACACACACACACACACACACACGCACACACACACACACACACACACATGCAGGCACACGCACAAGCACAAGCACACAAATACACACACACATGCAGGCGCACACACACACACATGCACACAAACACACACATTTACGCAGTCTCCACCTTCTGTTGTGACAATGACGTCCCTCGGACACACACACACACAAACAGACACAAGGCTCTTTACCACGGCACAGCAGCACTGTAGCAAAGGGTTCACAGAGCAGTGGACAACATATCAAGGGTAAGTTTGTATTTATTATTATTAGATTCATGCCCTGCATGCTTCTCTCTTTTTTATTACTTTATTGCTTATTCAAATTTATTCAAGTCATAATTTTCATCTGATCATTTGTGGGTTCAACTTGCAGACACTTTCTTTTTTGTGTATATAAAGTGATAACATAAATGGTGACAATTGCATAAATAAATATGCCTGTGTGTAGGGGGGAATTAGGTGCGAGGAGGAAAGAAAGGGGGAAAAAAAACCCCAAAAAACCCTGCATGCTTCTCATTGGCTTTTGGCCTGTAGGGGGCGCCCTTGTTATCTCAATTAAAGGAACATTCCACCTCATTTTATTTCAGGAAATTGTTCATATGTAGTTAAGCCCTGGTAAAAATATGAGGAGACATCGTTTTTTTCTCTGTTTATGTGTTTGTTTTGATGCAGAGTTTAACAGTATAGCCATATTACACGTAGCAACGGAAGTCTATGGTACAAAATAGAACATCATCAAATGTACTTGTAAACCACTTTAAAATGAATATAAAATGTACCAGAGTGTAAAATGGAAACTTAATTCCATCCAACGATAACTTCTGGCTTGATGCTAATTGTACTATTCACTTCCAGCGATTGCTATGCTGATAATAAATGTAAGTACTGGACACAGTGAGAAGAAAATTCTATGCACATTCATGTGTAATATTTAGAAATACTGCAAATATGTGAAAATACAAAAGGTGTTCCTTTTATCCATGCCCAATGCTGAATGCCCAAGCCCTTTTTCATGATCCTGAATCTTGCGTCACGCAGCTCCAGGCGCCAGGGCAAAAGTTTTGCAACGCAACGTCAATGGGTTAATGTTTGAACAGGGATGAAGTTATGGTGCCTATTTGAGTCTGTCAATACTCAAGACTCAACTGAAATAGAGTTATATAAAGTAGAAGAAGCACGGTAACACTTTCTATGAAGTCTATATCTATAGCGCATTATGAGTGCATTTATAAGAACTTATAATGCGCATCATAATCATAGTGCGTTATGGCTACACTCATAACTCTTCATGATGGAGCATATCAACAGTCATGAATAACAAAAAATCTAGTTTATAATGCATTATAAATCTTAGGGTGTTTTGAATGCTCGTGACTGGTTAAAAACTACAGGCAGTGAACAGGCTTATAATACATTATAACTGTCATGATGCACTATGATTAATTATGATGTGCATTATACGTTGTTATAAATGCGCTCATAATGTGCTATAGATATGGGCTTCATAGAAAGTGTTACCAGAAGTACTTTTAAAATTGCAATTAAAACACTAGTGGCACGATATTACATGGTTTCATATCATACTACTAGTGTTGTAATTACCTCTGTAAGAGTACTTCTACCTATACTTTATACAGCTCTATTATATACACGTTGTACAGGGCTGGACTGACCATCTGGCATAGCAGGCATTTCCCGGTGGGCCCTGCACCCTCGTGGGCCCCCATTTCTTTTTCTTTTTTTACATTACTGAAAATAGGGGCCCACGAGGGTGCAGGGCCCACCGGTGAGTCAGTTCTCCACCACTAATAATAATGAGGGGCCCCCTTAAATCCAAAAGTGCCCGGGCCCTATTTATCCCCCAGTCCAGCCCTGACGTTGTACATACTAACTTCACCAAAATGATTTGAAGTGTGCAGACTCCTCACTTAAAAACTTGTGAATACTCACTTTTTCAAAAGGATTTTAAGTGTGCAGAATCCGCATATCACGTTAATCCTCATGTATACTCCCAGACATGGCAGCCACAGTGAAATGATAAACTCTGTGCCAGTTGTCTTTAGTTCAGTACCTGTGTCACTGTCAGATGTGCGTATGCTTTTTTTCCCCCCATTTTGTGGTTTAAAGGGCCACATAATCACATTCCATCAGAAGATTATAAATTGTTTTATTTATTCTTCTACAGTAAAATTGCAGACATGGCAGAGTGCGGCAGTGACAGCAGCTCAGGCCCGGCGATCAGCCAGGAGGCGATCCCAATGGCTGAGAGGATCTCACTGCTCTACCGTCTCTCCTACATCTCCGTGGCTAAGTTCCCCCACCTGGAGATCAGCATCCAGAACAGGGCTGCACACACTCAGCAACTCTTCTCACATGCCAAGGACATCCTGTGCGATGTAATGTATCACATCTGTTATGCAATGCAGATGTAACATGTAACTACTGTAATATGTGGGCATTACCAGTCGTCTCACGTCTGCTGTTGATACAACTGAATGTTGCATATGCATTGCCACATCATCAGAACCACATAGAATTCTTATTAGGACATTTAATTGCTAACGTCTAAATATGTATACTAGTCTATATTTAAAAATCTCCTCCATGGTGTCGTTATCGCAGTCTGTTTACACGGTGGACAAGGTGCAGTTGTTGTTCCCTCCGATGAAAACTGCGGTGGAGAAAGAACAGCCTGATCAGCTTCAGGAGCTCACGGCATCTGCTAAGGAGCTGTTCCCTC
>NW_026945697.1:22500-38030 GCF_034702125.1 Engraulis encrasicolus
CATGGCCCCTCAATATGACCCTGTCTACCAGATGATGTACTTACAAATGGCATGCCTTGATTATTTTTGGCTATATTAAGCCTTAAAAACTGAATTTGTGAAACGTGTGTTGAAGAGTCTTGCCATTTTGGGGTTCCAGATCTTGGAAACTGTGTATGCTTTGGGAGTTCTAATTGATTTTCCAACATATTTGGGAACTATACAGTGTATTCCAAAAAATGTAGGGCGCTCAGACTTTGAAAGATAAAATAGGAGGGACTCAAAAACAGCTTTGGGACAAAATGACCTTACGGTACCCTCTACTTCAGGCCTCAAATTAACCATGTGGGCTCTTGATGACTGGAACGCCCTTTTAACCCCATGTACAGTAGCACTGTATCAAACATTCAAGCTTGGAAAAACTTTGTTTTTCAAAGTTCTTCATATTAATCTTGGCCTTCGAAGTATATGCTTTTCTCTATATCTTATCACAGTGTCTGTTTTGTCTGCTGCCATCTGCTGGTCTAAAAAAGTAACAACAGCGTAATGTAAGAAAACAAAAGGGGCTGGAAAATGTTGCCCATAATTTACCAATAAAGCACTGTAATTATTATACAGTATATTGCTATATACTAATTATGATTTTAACAAGCATGATGAATATTTATAGTTTAAATAATTTCCAAAGTGTGACTGCTTAATGCTCAATCATGACTCAATCACTGGGATCACCAGTCCCAAGATGGCCTCACCCTGCACTACATTTCTACCAGACATGGGGGTGGGGGTGTCCTGGTAGAAATGTAATCATGATTGAACATTCTGCATAATGCTCCTTAAAATCATAATTAATAGCAATATACCGTAGAATTAAAGTGCTTTATTGGTAGCCTAGCGAGCTTAACCCCTAGGGGCGTCTAGATTTCTAGGCTACTTTATTGGTAAATTATGGGCAAGATTTTACAGCCCCTTTTGTTTTCTTACATTACACTGTTGTTGCATTTTTTTGACTAGCAGATGGCAGCAGACAAAACAGACTCTGTGATAACACATAGACAAAAAACATATAACTTACTTTGAAGGCCAATATTAATATGAAGAACTTTGAAAAACAAAGTTTTTCCAAGCTTGAATGTTTGATACAGTGCTACTGTGCATCTGGTTAAAAGGGCGTTCCAGTCATCAAGAGCCCACATGGTTATTTTGAGGCCTGAAGTAGAGGGTACCGTAAGGTCATTTTGTCCAAAAGTTGTTTTTGAGTCCCTCCTATTCCCTCATTAAAAGTCTGAGTGCCCTACTTTTTTTGGAATACACTGTACAGTTCCCAAATATGATGGAAAATCAATTAGAACTCCCAAAGCATACATAGTTTCCAAGATCTGGAACCCCAAAATGACAAGACTCTTCATCACGCTTTTCACAAATTCAGGTTTTAAGGCTTAATATAGCCAAAAATAATCAAGGCATACTATTTGTAAGTACATCATCTGGTAGACAGGGTCATATTGAGGGGCCATGGTGATTTTTAGGCCTGTATCTTCCTTCAAACTTGTAAATTTTGTATGCAATTCACAGGCTTGAAAAGTGGGCATGGCACCCCAACTTTGGAGGGCTTCATCTCTGCAACCGTTAGACGTAGGGTGCTAATACTTGGTATTCTTTCAATTGACATCAAAAGGTACCTGTATGTGAGATATCGGGTAAATCGGAGAGGGTCATGTGGGGAAGGCGTGTGAATTGACATGGAATGACCCCACTCTCTCATACACGCACGCATGCATGCACATGCGCGCACACACACACACATGCGTCTCCCCCTCCCCCTCCCCCGGCCTCCCGAAGTGCAGTGAGAGACGGCTCCTAATGAGGCTCAGTGGGACTTGTGCTTCTCCTCTCCTCCCAACGCTCCTCCCGACCCCCGCTGCACCCACACACACCACCCCTCACCCCTCCTCACACGCACGCGCGCACGCACACACGCTCACACAGCACACACACACACGCGCGCACACACACACACACTCACGCACACACACACACCACACACACACACACACACACACACACACACACACACACACACACACCACACACACACACAACACACACACACACACACACACACACACACACACACACACACACACACACACACACACACACACACACACACACACACACACACACACACACACACACACACACACACACACACACACACACACACACACACACACACACACACACACACACACAGACGCCTACATGCACGCACACCCTGCCACACTTCCTTACCCTCCAGGAGGCCAAGTCAGCTGCTGCTATCGCGCACACACTCTCATGCAAACGCACGCACACACACACACACACACACACTTGTGTGTGTGAGAGATGGAGCAGCCTGCAGCATCCAGCACCTGTCGCTCCCAAAGTCAAAGTCAGACGCAGGGCCTCCCCACTGACTACAGCGCACAACACTGATTACATATACACACACACACGTGTGTGTGTGTGTGTGTGTGTGTGTGTGTGTGTGTGTGTGTGTGTGTGTGTGTGTGTGTGTGTGTGTGTGTGTGTGTGTGTCTGTGTCTGTGTGTGTGTGTGTGTGTGTGTGTGTGTGTGTGTGTGTGTGCGTGTGTGTTTGGTTGCCAAGTTCATGGTGCATGTTTTTAGTGTGTGTGTGTGTGTGTGTGTGAGAGAGAGCAGAGTGAAAGTGACAGAATGCTATAAAGAGAGAATGCTAGAGTGAGAAAGAGTGAAAGAGGAGGATGATAGGAGGGTAGGAAGGAGAAAGAGGAAGAGGAGAGGATGAAGAGGAGAGGATGAAGAGGAGAGATTTGGATCTTTGTACATTCCACACACATATGCCATGTGGCTCAGACGACTGTGGCCTGCTCAAATAACACCAGAAGGGCTTTTCCTGTTCAGGCACGCACGCACGCACGCACGCACGCACGCACGCACGCACGCACGCACGCACGCACGCACGCACGCACGCACGCACGCACGCACGCCCTCTTTTAATAGCGTGTTGGGGCTAAAATAGGGTGGAGAAAATGCACACAGTCTCCCTTGCTCTTTGACACGCGAGCACATGCATGCCTGGAAAGCCTATAGACACCTGCCTTGAAGAGCCGACGCCAACTGACCACCAGAGACGTAGCGCGCACACACGCGCACGCACACACGCATGCGCGCACACACATATGTATTCGTACACACAAACACATCCATACATAAATATAGCCATATGCACGCACACACATGTATACACACAGGCATACACACACACACACAAAGACACATACACACACTCTAAGTTTAGGCCTGGGAAGTCTATAGGCAAATTGCCTTGATGAACCGACGTCAGCTAACCACCAACTATATACCACGCATGTGTGCAAGCACACCCACACACACACATGCATGCGAGCAAATATAGGCATATGCACACACAAACAAAGACAAACACACACACTAAAGTCTAGGCCTGGAAGCCTATAGGCACTTGCCTTGATGAACCGACGCCAGCTAACCATCAACGGTATATCACGCACACCCGCGCCGCGCAAACGCACACAAAATCCATGCCTGCCTGGACAGCCTATGGACACCTGCAATTGATGAGGATCTGACAACACCCAGCTTCTCGCAATCCCTTCATCAAACGCTGTACCTACAAGGAACCGATCAATTCCTGAACCCGATAGCCAATTGTCCCGATTGATCCGGTGACTAAGTGGGACAGACGAGAGAGAGAGAAGGGGGAGGATTGATGATCAGTCTTTCTTTCCCTACAGAAACAAAGAAATGGAAACACAGCAGTGTACCATAGTGGGTAAAAAAAGCTAGTCGTTAGGTCAGTGCCTTTTGATCAGCAATTATGCACCTACCAAAAGTGGCATCCAGGAACAGGGGCATATACTACAAAGCTGGTCCTGGAATAAACCAGGTGAACCCATTTATGCCTAGGTTTTAGCGGTCCAATTCAGCTAGGTGATTGGCTGCTTAAACCATCTCCTGGTTAAACAAAGTCATTTGGAATATGTGGCACTGCACTCTAACTTATGAATCCATTTTGAACCCACAACCGCTCAGAAGTGTCCTTCACCCTCTTACAAGTGAAAACAACTGCAACTGCAAATAACATCAAACTCTTTGATGACCATCTTCGGCGTTGCTTTTAAAATATATATATTGAAAAATAAAAAACAATGTGTACAGTAATAGCACAAATGGGAGAGGTGAAAGGAGACTGGTCAAACATCTGCTGCCATTAACACCAAGGACCACAATGGAAATAAGCTTCCGAGCTTTATTGTGTTATCCTGACTGTTTTTTTTTATTTATTTAAGTATTTGGTGCGGTTTATATGAAACTCAATCATGTATTCATTTTATATATATGGGTGGTTGACGTTTAAGGGCGTAACGCAAAAAAAAAAAAAAAGTTTTTCAAATTCCTGAAAAAAATGATGGATAAAAATTGGAAAAAGATAGAAAAAAATAAAGCACTTAGTGGTCTGTGGAATTTCACCTTATTTTTGCCATTTTTGGGAAAATGTGTCCTGCATCAACACATAGCATAGGCATGTCACACCGCAGGAAAATGGAGTCACACCACAGGGAATTCACTGAATTATGGCCATTTTAATCCTTTTGTATACATGACTGACATCTGAGCTCATGCTAACTTGATAATGATATTGTGTTTAATCTTAATATGTGCTTTCGTTAATAAAAAAACGTTTTTTTCCTCCTATAAGAGCAGTCACACCACAGGACACCATAAAATGAACCTAAGCATTGCGTGACAGAAAGATTGCAATATGAAGACATATTAAGAGGTTAAGAGTCACCTTAAACTTCCACAGCACTCTCCAATAACTGAGGTACTGACTGGTTAGGAGCCAGTCTTTAAGACCCTTGTAGTTGGCCTTGCAGCTGCCCATTCACAAACATTGACATACATGTCACCCCACAGGACGCAATTTGTGTTACGAAATTGAACTTGTAGTTAATATTACTGTCTTGAGTTTTTTTCCACATTCACATATCTTAATCTAAAGTTAAGATTTATGCAATCATGCCAAATGCTTCATACATTATTCAAAATGTTGTTGGTTAATTTATATATATATTATTATATATTGTTTCATTAATGTTACAGTCACACCGCAGGAAATTTGACATATAAACCTTTACTTAAATCTTAACAAAAATGTTTCTTCTCATCGAAGACTAATATGAAACATAATGTACCACATATTCTTTCATTGACATTTTTTTATTAAAGGAAAATAACAGTTTTGTAGGTTTTGAAACAATGTTACGAAAAAGCAAGGCGTCACGTCTCCCACCCATATATGAACTGAAGATGTCAAATAAAATCATTCATTCATTCATTCAAACTGCCCTGCTGTTCGCAGTGGAAGAAGAGGAGCACCCACAGGGGCTCACAGATGACTCATCATAGCTCCCTGAGCCAGACCACTCCAGGGCAGGCGGCCATGACAGATTTGGAAACAATGTGTAGCCTCCCCCCTCACTCCCAGCAATACTGCAGGAATTGATTTTTTTGATGGTTTATTTTTGTGGGCTTAATGATTAGCAGGAGCTGGAGGGTATAGCATAGCATAGCATAGCATAGCATGGCCAACTGTCAAAATCAGTCCTGCATTCCACCATATACAGTACGTACATCTAGATGATATGATGATATTTTGCTAGAAACAAGAGCAAGAGCCATACATGCACAGGCACAAACACACCTACACAAACATATGCACACACAACCACACGTATGTGTGCAATGTGTGTGCACATGCATGCAAGCACGCACAGAGAGGTGATTAAGCAAGAACAAACATTTTTCTTCTCATACGGCAGGAACAGCAGGGAACATTATTCATGGTTCACCCCCCCAGTAGATGAGGTTGTCTTTTGTTTTATTCCATGAGTCGACCCAAGGCACACAGCCAGGCATTTGTATGAAGCCCAGAGCTGGCCCAGAGCTGGACCAGAGGAGCGCTACCAGGTCTGGGCAGAGACAGAGAGGACGAGATGGGACGATGAGAAGTGAAGTGAAGTGAAGTGAAGTGAAAGCAAAAGGCCATCTGGGAAACTCCAACTCCCCTTGTCATTGTGACACAACACTCCACAGCGAAATTGCTTTTATTATTCACCCGTGCAAGGGGGCAGCCCCCAATGGCACCCCAAGGGAGCAGTGCGGCAGGACGGTACCATGCTCAGGGTACCTCAGTCATGGAGGAGGATGGGGGAGAGCACTGGTTAATTACTCCCCCCACCAACCTGGCGGGTTGGGAGTTGAACCGGCAACCTTTGGGATACAAGTCTGACGCTCTACCTGCTTACCCATGACTGCCCTCCAAAGAGAAGAGACCTCCACCGAAGAACGTCCTATTGCCAGCCTGGCATGCTTCCTCTTTGTGTATGGGTATTGGATTTCCCCTGCACAGCACACTGAAGCCAATCCCAACAGAAGTTGCATGGCAAGACCCCATATAAACAGTTATATGGTGTCAGCATATAAGCCCACACCATATGACCAGCTATACATTTTGACATGTAAAGGCCAAAGACAGAACCTCCCGAAATGTAGCCTACAATTTCTTGCCAATATTTGTGCGGTCTATATTGCGGTATGGTATTTTTTATATATTCGGCAAGCGTAATATACTGCCAACTCTAGGACTCTGCTCTCAGTCTCCACTGCTCGCTGCCTCCATGTCTACTCCTCATCCCCTTCCTCCATCCTGCTCCTCTGCCTACTAACTCCAGTCTCATCTCTTCCTCCATGACACATTCCCTTCTGCTTCTTCCTCTTTTCCACAAGTACTTTCTCGCTCACACACACACACACTCTCTCTCTCTCTCTCTCTCTCTCTCTCTCACGCACACACACCCACACACTCTCTCTCTTGCTCACACACACACACCCACACACTCTCTCTCTTGCTCACACACACACACACACTCTCTCTCTCTCGGTCTGTTTGTCTGGCTCACACACACACTATGTCTTGGTCTCTCCTTTGTAGGTGCCTTTCTCTATAAGCATGTTCGGACATAGATTTGAGAGAGAGAGAAAGAGGGAGAGAGAGAGAGAGAGAGAGAGAGAAACAGGAGAAAAAGAGAGCGAAAGACAGAGGGAGGGAGGGAGAGAGAGAGAGAGAGAGAGAGAGAGAGAGAGAGAGAGAGAGAGAGAGAGATAGAAGGGGACACAGACAGACAGAAAGACAGACAGACAGACAGACAGACAGACAGACAGACAGACAGACAGACAGACAGACTGTCAGAGAACGAAAAAAGATCCAACTTTGGTATGCTTTAATATTTTAAAAGCCGGAGGTAAGTTTAGCGAGATATCAAGGAAACTGACTTCCTTTTGTCTTCCGTGTTTCCAGCTTAGGCTAAGAAATAATGGTGGTGTTCTCGTCACAGACACTGCGCTCTGACTAAAGCAGGAAAACTGCCCATTTTCTGAGAGCTGTCTACTGCCCTTCTTAAAAATGATAGATACCCATGTTTCACATTTGTCCAGCACTTCCTCTTACAGGAAGGAGGGGGAAAAAACTAATCCTTTTATATGCATTACTGCGAGTCACTGTTGAGTGTGCCTGTATCAGTTAGAAAGGGAGAGAGAGAGGAGAGAGAAGAAGAGAAAGAAAGAAAGAAAGAAAGAAAGAAAGAAAGAAAGAAAGAAAGAAAGAAAGAAAGAAAGAAAGAAAGAAAGAAAGAAAGAAAGAAAGAAAGAAAGAAAGAGAGAGAGAGAGAGAGAGAGAGAGAGAGAGAGAAGAGAGAGAGAAGAGAGAGAGAAATGTAGAGCAACAGAGAGAAGCAGAACATCAACAAAAAGACAGGTGAAGCTACAGTAGTGTGTCAACATAAATCCTGTGACACTGTGTGACATTGAGCCTGAACTCACAGTGGCTTCTACATTACCAACAGAAGAAGAGGCAAGAGAAAATACTAGTGTCAGATAGAGTAGAGTAGAGCATCCACTGCAGCCCAGTGATGGGCAGGGCCCACAGTGCAATGGCAGCCAGCGAAGCATTGACCAACAATGCCCTCACATTTATGCGCCTGTCATGAACTAGAGAGAGGGAGCATGAGATGGACAGAGAGAGAGAGAGAAAGAGAGAGAGAGAAAGAGAGAGAGAGAGAGAGAGAGAGAGAGAGAGAGAGAGAATGAGATTAACTAGAGAGAGGGATAATGAGATGGACAGAGAGAGAGAGAGAGAGAGAGAGAGAGAGAGAGAGAGAGAGAGAGAGAGAGAGACAGAGACAGAGAGAGAGAGAGAGAGAGAGAGAGAGAGAGAGAGGAGTAGGGTAAAGGAAAATAAATATGAATAAAGGAAAAGAAATAGAAGAGAGAAAGATAAAAAAAAAATCCCCCTCTTCATCACCCTTCTCTGCAGTCTGCACTCTCTCTTTCTCCACTCTACTCCATCACTTCTCTCCTCTCCTCTCCTCTCCTCTCCTCTCCTCTCCTCTCCTCTCCTCTCCTCTCCTCTCCTCTCCTCTCCTGTCCTGTCCTGTCCTGTCCTGTCCTGTCCTCTCCTCTCCTCTCCTGTCCTCTCCTCTCCTCTCCTCTCCTCTCCTCTCCTCTCTTCTCCTCCCTCTCTAATTTCCTCCCTCTCTAATTTCCTCCTCTCCTCTCCTCTCCTCTCCTCTCGTTGGCCTCTGGTGCTGCCAGAGAGCTTGTCACGGCACACAATGCGGGGCAAATCTTAAAAGCAGGGGTGGAGGAGGACTGGGGGGGGGGCAGAGAGAAGGAGGGGTGTGTGAAGAAAAGACCCCAGTGCTGAAGCTAGCGGCCTGCCTGCCTGCCTGCCTGCCTGCCTGCCTGTGATTGCAGGCCTGCGTGAAGGAGAAGGGGTTGGGGGGTGCTGAAGGATGGGGGTGGGGAGCAGAGTAGGGCCGCCGAACAATGGGCCCCAGACTTGGCATGGCAAATCCACATGAACGTCGTAAACGTGCGATAAAAGGGGGAATTAAACGAGGAGTGAAAGGGGCCCAAGAGACAGACAAGTCACACACACACACACACACACACACACACACACACACACACACACACACACACACACACACACACACACGATGGGTGTGATGGCAATAAAGGCCTCTTGTCGCACTCCAGAGTGACGGAACCTCCATCAGCAGCCAAGCCAGTGCCAGCCAATCAAAACCCTCATCATAGGTGACGGTGAACAACCCATTGTAAGCCAATCAAATGCCATTCTTGTGGGTGTGGCCCAGCCAGTTCCAGCCAATCAAAAGCCCTGATCGTAGGTGTGACCAGGCCAATGGCAAGTCCCTCATCCATTATCGTAGTGGCTAAGCCAGTGCCAGCCAATCATTTCATTATTCCCGGCTGGTGTGATACAGGAAGCAAACTCCAAGAGCAACCCACCCACCTGCCCACCTCCAACCTTAGGGCCTCAAACCCACCACACATACCACAGACAAGTGCACGCATACGTGCACGCACACACACACGCGAGCGCAAACACACACCCTTTCCATTCCCCCCTGGTTATAATACAGAAGGCGCAACAGAGAGCTATCAGGGCCATGCCCACTTCCCTTCTCTCCGCTTGATTGATGTCCTTGCCTGGGAAGAAGTCCTGAGACTGAGTGTGCGTGCGTGCATGTGTGTGTTATTTTTCTGTGCTGGGTGACAGCTCAACTAGGGCTGGTGCTGTCAATTAGCTGAAGTTTGTTATGGGAAGCACGGACTGCATAGAAACTACGCACAACTACGCGCTAAGCGCATCTCTTGCAGCCTTCAAGAAGCAAGTGAAGACTCTCTCTTTCATGAGTATCTATCAAATGTTTGAGCTGACCTAGTCCCAGGCCAAACTCTTGACATGGTGTGTGTGTGTGTGTGTGTGTGTGTGTGTGTGTGTGTGTGTGTGTGTGTGTGTGTGTGTGTGTGTGTGTGTGTGTGTGTGTGTGTGTGTGTGTGTGTGTGTGTGTGTGTGTGTGTGTGTACTCTAAAAAAAACCCTTCTTTGCATCTGCACTTGTTGTTCTGTATATCTCCTGTGCACTTTGTATTTGCTAGCGATGTTGGCTATGATTATGTCCTTTCTTGAAAGTCGCTTTGGTTATAAAGCGTCTGCCAAATGGAATGTAGAGTAGTAGAGTAGTAGAGTAGAGTAACTTTATTGATCCCCAGGGGGAAATTCAGGTGTCCAGTAGCTTACATAAATACACAAATGCCCACATGGACATTTCAAGACACAAATAACACAGGAATAGTCAGGGAGGGGAAATAATATAAAATAGTAAAGATAATAAATGTAAAAAAGCAAGGTAATTGTGCAAAAAGATGTAATATAATGTAATAGAAAGCAAGACAGCATTTCCATGGAGGTGGCAGCTCTTCCCCAGATGTCAATTATAGCAGGTGGCAGGCGTCACTCCGGGTCGCTTGATTCATTTTGAGGGTGCTGGGCTGGCCCAAATAAAACGCTTCAAATCAAACAAAAAGGGGCGCACTGAGCTACGCCGCGGCGAAACGCGTCTGTGCACAAAACAAACGTTTGCTGCAAGCTTTCTATTTGATTTGAAGGTCTTACCTAGAAGAACCAATACAAGTAGAAAACAAAGATGCAGCAACTATCCACCTATCTTCAGGCGAGAGCATGTTAGCAGAATAATGCACTCGTGTGCACAAACACACAATCATGACCACACACACGGACGCACGCACGCACGCACGCGAGAAGATGCCAGAAGGTCATGAGCATGAGGAGGAGTGGAGGAGTGTGGTCAGCACCATACACTGCACTGAGACACACACACACACACACACACACACACACACACACACACACACACACACACACACACACACACACACACACACACACACACACACACACTCACTAATCTGTGAACAGTGTAGGCCAAGTTGCCGTTACTGAGGGCAAAATGGGGTGGGGGGGCGGGGAGGGGGGAGCACAAGTCGTCCTGAGAGAGAGAAAGACAAGACGACAGCTATGAGGAAAGACAGCTATAGAGCTGAAGCTACAGCACCACACAGCAATAAGGGAAAGAGAGACAAAAAAGGAGACAAAGAACAGTGTGACAGAAATGAAACATAAAGGCCATCAGTGCATCATCCTTTTCACAACAACCAACAACCCATTAGACTATAGTTTATGGTGCTGCTGAGAAATGTGTTGCAATGATAGGCCTGGGGTAAACAGAGAGAGAGAGAGAGAGAGAGAGAGAGAGAGAGAGAGAGAGAGAGAGAGAGAGAGAGAGAGAGAGAGAGAGAGAGAGAGAGAGAGGAGGAGGAGTAGGGGAAAGGAAAATAAATATGAATAAAGGAAGAGAGAGAGAGAGGAGAGAGAGAGAGAGAGATTGGCCATCAACCCATCAACGAGTTGTTTTCCTAACATGCCGTTAGGAATTCAGCCGCGCTGTTTACAAATGTGTTTTGCAGACGTCAGGGAAGCAAATATTGGGTGAAAAGATGGAATGATACAGATAGCGAGAAAGAGAGAGCGAAAAAGAGAGAACGAGTGAGTGAGTGGGGGAGGAACACTTCAAGCAAGAAAGTGAGAGAAGAGATAAGGAGAGAGAAATGGAGAGCACTGAGAGAAAGATGGGAAATGAGAGAGAGAGAGAAAGATGGGAAATGAGAGAGAGAGAGAGAGAGAGAGAGAGAGAGAGAGAGAGAGAGAGAGAGAGAGAGAGAGAGAGAGAGAGAGAGAGAGAGAGAGGATGTGTGTGAAGTGAACAGCAGACATCCCCCCTGTTCTCTGCTCCCCCCCGTTCCCCTGACTCAGTGGCCCGTGACCGGTTGTGCTAACCCTTGCCGCTAGCCCAGCCATGTGCTAAATTACAGCTGTATCGCTGCAGCTGACGCTACTCCAGGCTAGCCTGACAGCAGGACCAGACAGCCACCAACCAAGCCCTTATCACATCTCTTCTTCTTCTCCTTTTCTCCTTTCTTCCTGTCTTTCTTTACTCTTTATTTTTTCCATCCCTTATACCATCCCCTTCTCTCCCTACTTATGCTGTCCTTCTCTCTCTCTCTCTCTCTCTCTCTCTCTCTCTCTCTCTCCCTCTCTCCCTCTCTCTCTCTCTCTCTCTCTCTCTTTCTTTTTTTTAGGCTCCTGATACCACGCTCCGCTCTCCCTTCTTTCATTTCATCATTCTTTTCCCTCCATTTTTCTTCTGTCCTTATACTACGGCCTCTCCATTTTCCTGTCTTAGATTTAGCTGGCGATTTTATCCAAAGTCATATCTCTTCGCTTCCTTCCGCCCTACCCTATTATTCTCTTTTCCTTTCTTCTCTTCTCTTTTCTTCGTTTCCCTTGACCTGTACCTTGGGCATTATTTTAGCTGCATGCTGAAGTCCTCCGCCCTTACTCCCTTCAGTCTCTTCATCTCTTCTCTTCTCTTCTACTCTATTCTATCCCTCACTTCGATCTTGGACATCAATTCTCTCCCTCGACTCCTCTTCCCTCTCACTTTCCTTTTCTTCATCTTCATGTCTTCCACAGTTCATTTCAAGACAGCTTTGTTGGCAAGAACATGAAAGCCATATTACAGTCAAACCCACATACTCATCATTCCAATACAACGGCAGCAAAGGGAATTGCTTTTTAAAATGTTATTGGAAGCGTTCAATGCTACACAATCTCTCCTCTTCTCTCCACCCTCATCTTTTCCCAGATCCATCTAGTGCTCATTTTTCTCCCTCCTCTCCATCTCAATCTCTCGCTCCATCTGAAGCACCCACCCCTCTGGGCTCGTCTTTCATCAAGCCTCTCTCCATTCTTCAAACCCTCACTCTTCCTCTCTCCCAGCCAGCCAGCCCCCCCCCTCCTTACTCACCCCTCAAATCATTCCACATCTTTGTTTCTGAATCTGTGGCCCCCGAAATCAACCAAATAGTTTCCCTTTACAGATAAATACTGAACTACACATCACCGATTGTTCTCACTCGTCCCTGTCTGACGCACACGCACCATCATACCATCTCCCTGTATTATTATATCCCCGAAACGCGGAGCGTCGGGGATGTAATGGTTTTGCGTGCACCGCCGCCGCCGCCGCCGCCGCCGCGTCCGCCGCCGCCGCCGCCGCGTAAGGTATTTCGTGTTAACGCGATAACTTTTGAACGGATGTTTGGATTTGTCCCAGATTTGGTGTGTGCATGCTCTAGGGCAGGTTCATGAACTGATTCGAGTTTGGAGGTCAACAATTTCAAGATGGCCGAATTCAAGATGGCCGAATTTTTGTTTGGCCCATTACTTCTGACCGGGTGGATGGATTTGTCCCAGATTTGGTGTGTGAATGCTCTACGGTGGGTTCATGAACTGATTAGAGTTTGGAGGTCAACAATTTCAAGATGGCCGAATTCAAGATGGCCGAATTTTTGTTTGGCCCATTACTTTTGACCGGGTGGATGGATTTGTCCCAGATTTGGTGTGTGAATGTTCTAGGGTAGGTTCATGAACTGATTCGAGTTTGGAGGTCAACAATTTCAAGATGGCCGAATTCAAGATGACCGAATTTTTGTTTGGCCCATTACTTCTGATCGGGTGGATGGATTTGTCCCAGATTTGGTGTGTGAATGCTCTAGGGTGGGTTCATGAACTGATTAGAGTTTGGAGGTTAACACTTTCAAGATGGCCGAATTCAAGATGGCCGAATTTTTGTTTGGTCCATAACTTCTGACCGGGTGGATGGATTTGTCCCAGATTTGGTGTGTGAATGTTCTAGGGTAGGTTCATGAACTGATTCGAGTTTGGAGATCAACAATTTCAAGATGGCCGAATTCAAGATGACCGAATTTTTGTTTGGCCCATTACTTCTGACCGGGTGGATGGATTTGTCCCAGATTTGGTGTGTGAATGCTGCAGGGTAGGTTCATGAACTGATTCGAGTTTGGAGGTCAACACTTTCAAAATGGGTGGAATTTTTATTTGGCCCATAACTTCTGACTGGGTGGATTGATTTGCCCGGTAACTCCTTAATTTAATGGTTCACCATTTCAGTGAATCTACCATATCAGGTAGGCCTACAGTGTAATAACCAGTGTAACAATATTTAATACCATGTAATACTAGTGTAATATCAGTGTACAAATATGCAATACCACGTAATACCACTTACACACAAATAGCCTACATGATATAAGTACAAAATTGGTACATGGTGTCACACTGGTATGACGTGGTATTAAATATTGTTACACTGGTTATTACACTGTACCTAATGTGGTATATCCACTGTAATAGTGAACCATTAAAACAGTGTTACCATTTGCCCCATTTTTTCCTTCATTTTCACAATAGTCATTTGGTTTTAAGCCTCTGCACGTCATTGATCTATGTATAGATATTAAATATATTTATTTTATATATTTGTATTTATCATAAACGTTCATGAAAAGGTGGACGGGAGTGGTAGGAATGATTGGGGACTGGAAGCGTCGCGTTTCGGGGATATACCTTAAGCAGTCGAAGGCGACTGCACAGGCAGTCTAGTTATTTCCTCAATCGGATTCTCCTCCATTCCTTGATTTTTTGTTCCATATCCAACCGTTTTCAATCACTGACCTCCTCCAGTCCCATCTCCCCATCTTTCTTTCTTTCCTTCTGTTGTCAGCAGTCACCCTCCCATTTCCTTCCACACGTGACCCACCACAGAAACAAGAAGTAAAGTGAGGGAGAGGGAGAAGGAGGGATGCTGATGCAGAGTCTCAATGTTAACTGCTAGCATGGAGGTAAAATTTGCACTGTAAGTGACAGAGGAGATGGAAGGGTGTAGTGGTCCCTTTACCCCTTTGGCCGACTGGGGGCCCCTGGCAGATGGGGGCCCCTAGGCTGCAGCCACAACCTGTGCATTAACCCCGAGTGGGAGAGGGTAGACTTGGCGATCATAAACAGGTGCAGTGATGCTAATGGGGCGTTCGGAGAAGGTAGATGTTGCCATCAAAGGAGCTGGAGATACGCTGATAGAGGAGAGGAGAGGAGAGGAGAGGAGAGGAGAGGAGAGGAGAGGAGAGGAGAGGAGAGGAGAGGAGAGGAGAGGAGAGGAGAGGAGAGGAGAATACAGGTGCAGTGCTGACAGCCATTAGGGGAACGCAGCACACACTACAGGGAGCCTTCTGTGCAGCTACTAATGAAGTTCTCGACGTCTGGGTGTCTGGAGCATTACCTAAGTGTATGTGTGTGTGGTCTCCAAGTGTGTGATAGAGACAGACAGAGACAGAGACAGAGACAGAGAGAGAGAGAGAGAGAGAGAGAGAGAGAGAGAGAGAGAGAGAGAGAGAGAGAGAGAGAGAGAGAGAGAGAGAGACAGAGAGAGACAGAGAGAGACAGAGAGAGACAGAGACAGAGACAGAGACAGAGAAGCAACCGGCAGTAAAGACGCCTTTTATGCTCTCTGTGCTGGGTGGATTCAGGCGACTGGCTCTCTAGGCAGCCAGCGAATATTGGGCATTAAGGGCTTTCAGGAGTCTGTTAACCCGATTGGGCAGACCACTTGGACACCGACG
>NW_026945698.1:2500-7500 GCF_034702125.1 Engraulis encrasicolus
CCGGAGTGTTCCAGCTGCATGGGAGTGTTCCGGGTGCATGGGAGTGTTCCGGAGTGTTCCAGCTGCATGGGAGTGTTCCAGCTGCATGGGAGTGTTCCGGGTGCATGGGAGTGTTCCGGGTGCATGGGAGTGTTCCAGGTGCAATGTGTAGACAGAAACTAGACATACTAAATAAGCTTTATATTTAGTTGAGTTCAAAAACAGTCCACTTTCAATACTTTTGACCCCGTGGCAGGGGTGGAGCAGTAAAATTATTCAGTCACACTGTTACCACCCCGTACAACACCCCTGTTACCCCTGTTACCACCCTTCCGTTACCACCCCGTACAGCACCCCTGAACACCTGTTACCACCCTTCCGTTACCACCCCGTACAACACCCCTGCCCTGTTACCACCCTTCCGTTACCCCCGTACAACACCCCTGCCCTGTTACCACCCCGTACACCCCTGTTACCCCTGTTACCACCCTTCCGTTACCCCCGTACAACACCCCTGCCCTGTTACCACCCCGTACAACACCCCTGTTACCACCCTTCCGTTACCACCCCGTACAATACCCCTGCCCTGTTACCCTGTACACCCCTGTTACCCCCCTGTACACCCCTGTTACCACCCTTCCGTTACCACCCCGTACAATACCCCTGCCCTGTTACACCTGTTACCGCCCTATACAGCACCCCTGTTACCCCCCGTACAACACCCCTCTCCTCTTCTCTCTTCTCTTCTTCTCCTCCTCCAAGAGTGTGTGTGTGTGCACGTGTGTGCATGTGCATGTGTGTGTTCGTGTGTGTGTGCACGTGTGCATGTGTGTGTGTGTGTGTGTGTGTGTGTGCTCGTGTGCGTGTGTGTGTGTGCTCGTGTGCATGTGTGTGTGCATGTGTGTGTGTGTGTGTGTGCATGTGTGTGTGTGTGTGTGTGTGTGTGTGTGTGTGTGTGTGTGTGTGTGTGTGTGTGTGTGTGTGTTATTTCACCTCCTCATGTGATCAGCTGATCCCCTGGTGACTGCCTGCCATGGAGCCTAGCAGATACACACCGTCGCCATGCCAACCACCTTCCAGAAGCCAAACATTCCGAGTCCCCAAGCTCCTCCCTCCCCAGACACCATGATGGAATATGAACATGATGAGCTCACGATGTTATTAACACACACACACACACACACACACACACACACACACACACACACACACACACACACAGACACACACACACACACACACACACATGCACACACACACACACACACACGCACACACACACACACACACACACACACACACACACACACACACACACACACTCGCACGCACACACACACACACACAAGGTCATGCTGTTATTACAGTTTTTCTTGATTGCTTACAGACAATTTTCGGAATCAGTTCTCGAATTCTCAAAACACTACACACAAATTTCCATACCTCACACACAGCGGGCAAAACTCCTCACTACCTCTGAAAAGTGCACGTCTTGTCTCAAAACAATGTACTCTCTTCTAAAAAGGTAATTTTGCTCTCAAATGACACACACAAACAGTCATTTTAATACGCTCTTATGTGAACCATTGAACACTAATATGCACAAGGTAAAACTATACTCAACTTGACACAGAGTAGAAACTCATTTTCTTCACTGTTCTACTTACTGAAGAGGGTATTTTTCTGTAATAAAATGCTGAAATATTGTTTTTAGTACACAGATGTGTGGCAAAAAATACATTTTACATATTTTTGTTGACATTTTTTTTTTAAAATGCACTATTTTGTAAAATATTGGGTAACCACATGGAAGTGATCTCTTGTATAACATATTTTGGAGTTCAAAAACTAAACAAATGTGTTTTCTCACTGCATCCATTCATGTTTTCATCAATATCACATGCAATGTGTGTCCTTATGGGGTGATGATTTCAGATTGTAAACCGGTATGAAGAGAGTTTGCCCATGTGATGAGGAAGTGAACATAGTATGGCAGGTGATTTTAGTATTTTGAATGACGGTGTGTTCAATGCGACAACCAGGGATTTCCTTCATGAAAATTGTGTGTAATCCAGAGAATTGTGTGTAGTGGTTTGAAAAGAGCATGTTTTAAACTGAAATGTGAGTGTAAAGAAGGAATTGTGCTTAGTGTTCAGTGACATTGGTTAGGGGAGTTGGGAAATGGGTGAGATGTTCCGAGAATTGTGTGTGAAGTACCAGAACTTGTGTGGAGGCAATCGAGAAAAACTGTAACACACACGCGCGCACGCAGACACACACACACACACACATACATAGGCTGCAGCCATATCTAGCCTGTGGGGGCCCTAGGCTGCAGCCATATCTAGCCTGTGGTGGGGGCCCCTAGGCTGCAGCCCTATCTAGCCTGTGAGGGCCCTAGGCTGCAGCCATATCTAGCTTGTGGGGGTCCTAGGCTACAGTCATATCTAGCTTGTGGGGGGCCTAGGCTACAGTCATACCTAGCCTGTGGGGGCCCTGGCAGGTGGGGGCCCTAGGCTGCAGCCATATCTAGCCTTTAAGGGCCCTAGGCTGCAGCCATATCTAGCCTGTGGGGGCCCTAGGCTGCAGCCATATCTAGCCTGTGGGGGCCCTAGGCTGCAGCCATATCTAGCCTGTGGGGGGCCCTGGCAGGTGGGGGTCCATGACTGTGTGTGTGTGTGTGTGTGTGTGTGTGTGTGTGTGTGTGTGTGTGTGTGTGTGGTTGGGCCCAGATCATATGGTGTGTGTGTGCATGGTGTATACAGGCACCTTGTAGGGGGTGGGGCAGGTTGGTACAGTGGGTGGGGCACCTTGTAGGGGGTGGGGCAGGTTGGTACAGTGGGTGGGGCACCTTGTAGGGGGTGGGGCAGGTTGGTATAGTGGGTGGGGCACCTTGTAGGGGGTGGGGCAGGTTGGTACAGTGGATGGGGCACCTTGTAGGGGGTGGGGCAAGTTGGTACAGTGGGTGGGGCACCTTGTAGGGGGTGGGGCAGGTTGGTACAGTGGGTGGGGCACCTTGTAGGGGGTGGGGCAGGTTGGTACAGTGGGTGGGGCACCTTGTAGGGGGTGGGGCAGGTTGGTATAGTGGGTGGGGCAGGTAGACCTCAAATGATGATTAGTAGATACTTAAAGTGATACTGTCCCATTTTTTGAAAAAAGCTTATTTTACACCTCCCCTTGAGTTAAATAATAGGGTTTTACCTCCAAGCTAGCAGTTAACATTGTGTCCTATGAGACTAGTTAGCCGCCAGCTGGTCTCATAGAACTCAATGTTAACTGCTTGGAGGTAAAATTGGCCCTGCCATACCCAGAGACCGGTTGAAAGTACAGGAGAACGGTAAAACCCTGTTATTTAACTCAAGGGGAGGTGTAAAATAAGCTTATTTCCAAAAATGGGACAGTATCACTTTAAAGCATTAAAGATATGAATACCATGGAAAAGAAATGTCTGAAATGCTGTTAGAGTCCATATATTAACGTTTATTTTTTAAACAGAATTTAGTGATGATGTCACATTGGGGACTCCCCCTCAGCAACCCTTCCCCAAAATCTTGTATTTCTTACATGATGTCATTTCCTGCATTTTAACCTCCTGCTTCTTACATGATGTCATTTCCTGCATTTTAACCTCCAGCGTCTCGTTTCAGCTCAATACAGCACCCGTAGTTTTATTTATAAATACACGATTCCGTATTTCAAGGGACTGTTGGCAACCCCTAGGTAGGTAAGAGCCAGATACAGTTCCCAAAAGAGCCACATGAGGTTCCTGACCCCTGACCTAGTGTGTCGTGTCGTCCGCCGCCTGGGAGATATTACTACCGGTAACTAAACTACTTGAGGATGTGTGCTCGTACCACAGGAGACTTGAGAAACTGTTTTTATGTCAAGTGCAAACAAGCAAACAAACAAACGCTGCACACCTTCTACAAGTATTACAGAATTAAAACATGCAAAGTGTGACATGGACATGCAAATAGGGTATATACACAGTGGGATCCAGTTGTCATGGTGATGTCATGTTGTATACACAGTAGGATCCTGTTGTCATGGTGACAGCCTGTTGTATACATGGTGACTTCATGTTGTCATGGTGACAGCCTGTTGTATACATGGTGACAGCCTGTTGTATACATGGTGACTTCATGTTGTCATGGTGACAGGCTGTTGTATACATGGTGACTGAATGTTGTCATGGTGACAGCCTGTTGTATACATGGTGACTGCATGTTGTCATGGTGACAGCCTGTTGTATACATGGTGACTGCATGTTGTCATGGTGACAGCCTGTTGTATACATGGTGACTGCATGTTGTCATGGAGACAGGCTGTTGTTAACAAGGTCGTACAAATGAGTTTCGAGTCCAGTTATGTCCTTCAAAAGTCCAGTCAGCACCTTGTTCTGTATTCACATGCGGTCGATGTTCTAGCGCTACACTACTGTCGCCCTTCATATGACCTTCTGCGCTGATGACACACGTAGTAACAGAGGTAGCGATCATTATGGGATGCAGGAGCAAACTAAACATTCCAGTACAAGAGCAAAATATTACGACTTCTTAAATCAGCGTTACACCTCTAATCCAAAACAAGGCACCCAGCGGCAGAGTCAGAGCTCGGATCTGATTGGAGGAGAGGGGAGGGGGTAGTATGGGAGCTCGGATCTGATTGGGGGAGAGGGGAGGGGGTAGTATAGGAGATCAGTCTGATTGGAGGAGAGGGGAGGGGGTAGTATGGGATCTTGGATCTGATTGGAGGAGAGGGGAGGGGGCAGTAGGGGAGCTCGGATCTGATTGGAAGAGAGGGGGGGTAGTATGGGAGCTCGGATCTGATTGGAGGAGAGGGGAGGGGGTAGTATGGGAGCTCGGATCTGATTGGAAGAGAGGGGGGGGGTAGTATGGGATCTTGGATCTGATTGGAGGAGAGGGGAGGGGGTAGTATGGGAGATTGGATCTGATTGGAAGAGAGGGGGGGGTAGTATGGGAGCTTGGATCTGATTGGAGGAGAGGGGAGGGGAGGGGGCA